>NC_012871.2:32518953-32528656 GCF_000003195.3 Sorghum bicolor
ATTTTAGTGAGAAATTGAGTGGGCCTGTTCTCAATTATTCAACTTATGATAAAGAACTCTATGCTCTTGTTAGAACATTAGAGACATGGCAGCATTATTTGTGGCCCAAAGAGTTTATTATCCATTCTGATCATGAATCTTTGAAACATATTCGTAGTCAAGGAAAACTGAATCGTAGGCATGCAAAATGGGTTGAATTTATTGAATCTTTTCCTTATATTATTAAGCACAAGAAAGGGAAGGAAAATATTATTGCTGATGCTTTATCACGGAGATATACTTTGCTGAATCAACTTGATTACAAGATATTTGGGTTAGAAACAATTAAAGACCAATATGTTCATGATGCTGATTTTAGAGACGTGTTGCTGCATTGTAAAGATGGAAAAGGGTGGAATAAATTCATCGTTAGTGATGGGTTTGTGTTTAGAGCTAACAAGCTATGCATTCCAGCTAGTTCTGTTCGTTTGTTGTTGTTGCAGGAAGCGCATGGAGGTGGCTTGATGGGACATTTTGGAGCAAAGAAGACCGAGGACATACTTGCTGGTCATTTCTTTTGGCCAAGGATGAAGAGAGATGTGGAGAGGTTTGTTGCTCGTTGCACAACATGTCAAAAGGCAAAGTCATGGTTAAATCCCCATGGTTTGTATTTACCTCTTCCTGTTCCTAATGCTCCTTGGGAGGATATATCTATGGATTTTGTGTTGGGACTACCGAGGACTAGGAGGGGACGTGATAGTGTGTTTGTGGTTGTTGATAGATTTTCTAAGATGGCACATTTTATACCATGTCATAAAACTGATGATGCTACAAATATTGCTTATTTGTTCTTTCGAGAAATTGTTCGCTTACATGGTGTGCCCAACACAATTGTTTCTGATCGTGATGCTAAATTTCTTAGTCATTTTTGGAAGACTTTGTGGTTCAAATTGGGGACTAAGCTTTTATTTTCCACCACTTGTCATCCCCAAACTGATGGTCAAACTGAAGTTGTTAATAGAACTTTATCCACTATGTTAAGGGCTGTTTTAAAGAAGAATATTAAGATGTGGGAAGAATGTTTGCCTCATATTGAGTTCGCCTATAATCGTTCATTGCATTCTACTATAAAAATGTGTCCTTTTGAGATTGTCTATGGCTTCTTGCCACGTGCTCCTATTGATTTAATGCCTTTGCCAAGTTCTGAAAAAATAAATTTTGATGCTAAGCAACGTGCTGAATTGATGTTAAAATTGCATGAAGCCACTAAACAAAACATAGAGCGCATGAATGCTAAGTACAAATGCGCTGGAGATAAAGGTAGAAAGCAATTGATTCTGGAACCTGGGGATTTGGTTTGGTTGCATTTGCGAAAAGATAGATTTCCAGAACTGAGAAAATCCAAATTGATGCCTAGAGCTGATGGTCCTTTTAAAGTGCGGCAACGAATTAATGAGAATGCATATAAGCTTGATCTTCCTGCAGATTTTGGGGTTAGTCCCACATTTAACATTGCAGATTTGAAGCCTTATTTGGGTGAGGAAGATGAGCTTGAGTCGAGGACGACTCAAATGCAAGAAAGGGAGGATGATGAGGACATCAACACCAGCGATACATCCTCTCCTACATCCTCTCCGACACAACCTATAGCTGGTCCTACATCTCCGACACAACCTATAGCTGGTCCTACATCCTCTCCGACACAACCTATAGCTGGTCCTCTTACTCGTGCTCGTGCCCGTCAACTCAACCTTCAAGTAAGTTCAGTTTTAATCTCTTGTCAATCATATTTAGACAATGGAGACACGTGCACTTTCGTGTTGCTCAGGAATAATGGACAAGATCAGCAAGGGAAGGTTCAACTGCATTCAGAATTTGAGGCAACACCAACTTCAAGGGCTGATTGCATATGGGAAGAGTGATAACTTAACAAAGGTGATTGGAGATCAGGTCCAAGCCTCCACAACATCCTCTATCAAGTTACCACGTCGCTTCTAAAGCAAGGAAACAAAGAGTCCAAACCCAACACGTTTTGGGAGTTGGATTCGGACTGGAAAATAACTCTAACTTGTATGGATCACCACGGCGTCATATGGACTCCAACTGGGACGTTTCTATACTTGTTGGAAAGCTCATGAAGTCTACTTTCCAATGGGTCCAACCACATATCTATGCAGCTTATGAGTCGGGCGCAGTCCTTATTTTCGTGCCGACACCTTTTTCTGTTTTGGTGCTGCGTCACCCTATTTTGGACCAATGGCCCATGTATCAAGTTGAGTCCATTAGGGACGCGTCCTAGGGTTGGAGGACGACTCTAGCACCCCTTTGGTCGTCCTCCCCTCTATTTATTTACATCTAGAGCTGCCATGAACAACTGGGTTTTGTTTAGATCAAGTTTAGCCTTCGCTACTTGCTTGTAGGCGCGCGTGCAGGATCAGCCGCCCGTCTCCTTGTCTTCGGAACCCCATTGTTGATTCAGATTCAGTTTGAAACCTTCAATTCATCTTGCAAATTCAGTGCTTGTTTCCTCGTTCTTGCTAGTTCTTCGATTGCTTGCAGGACGGGAGCCCTAGGGGCTGGTTGTCGCGCTCCACAAGATCGTGACGGCTGTTGGACGTGGTGTATCGGTTGCTAAGGCGCGGTCTTGAGGGCTGTAGTCGGGCCGTGAACGTCTTCTCCATCCACTAATCGAGTTATCCAGCGCCTCTCATCGAAAGATCAGGCCAAAAACCCTAGCGGGTTCGCATCAGTTGGTAATCAGAGCAAGGTTCTTCGGTGAGAGACTTCTAATCCTTTGCTGTTTTTAATTAATTTCCTATAGTCCAGAAAAGCCAAAAAAAATATAGTAGATTAGTTTTTCCATAATCCTATTAAACCTTTGTGCCTTGGCTAGTACCGTTTTAGTTAGGGCTTGTTGAATTTGCGTTGCTTCGGTTTGTGTCGAGTTGCTGGTCTTAGTGTCTAGTCCTTTAGAGTTTCGAGTTCTTGTCACCATCTATACACAGCCGAGTATTACCATATCTTCTCTCTGTCGAATCTGTTGTGAAGTCCGAATTGAACTGTGATCCAAAAAGAAAGATAACTCCATACTTGTTCGGCCTTACTCTAGAGAGAGAGAGAGTGTGTGTGTGTGTAGTGAATTGCTCTTTTGTATTCCTTTGTTCATATAATCAGTTTTTGAGGTTGCCCAAAAAAAGAAAAAAAAAGAAAAATAAAAGAAAAGAGAAAAGATTCAAAAAAAGGGGCTGTTTTTCATATTGATTTTAGGTTTCTTCCACCTTGTTTTCGGGGGTGTGCTGTGGTTTTCCTTTGTGTCTAGGCTCGCATCACGATGGTTATCCAGCGCCTCTCATCGAAAGATCAGGCCAAAAACCCTAGCGGGTTCGCATCACGATGGTTCTATTGGGTGTGTCATATGGAATCTTTCGTCGGTTCGTTTAGAGATAGTGTTAGTATTGGTAGAAGATGTGTGCACGGTTTATGCCTAATGCACCATAGGCTAAGAAACCATTTTAGACGCAACCGATGGTTCTCGTAGTTGAAGAGGCTCAAGTGGAGGCTCGATTTGGTCTGTTCGGATATAGTTCTAATCTTGATGCAACATAGTTGCACAGTTTGCATGCAACGTACCATATGTTAAGAAATCAATTTGGACGCACCCAATGGAATTCCTAGATGACGTGTGTCATACAGAATCTCACTTCAGTCTGTTCGGAGACAATGTTAGTTTTGGTGCAAGATAGGTGCATAGTTTGTGCCTAATGCACCAAAGTCTAAGAAACCATTTTGGAAGCACTTGTTGGTACTCCTAGGTGAAGAGGCTCAAGTGGAGGCTGGGTTTGGTCTGTTTAGAGATAGTGCTAATCTTGATGCAAGATAAGTGCATGATTTGCATGGAACATACCATATGCTCAGAAATCAATTTGGACGCACCAGATGGAAGTCCTAGATGACATATGTCATATGGAATCTCGCTTTGGTCTGTTTAGAAACAGTGTTAGTTTTGGTCCGAGATAGGTGCACAGTTTGGACCTAATGCACCACAGAATAAGAAACCATTTTGAAAGCACCTGATGGTACTTCGGTGAAGAGGCTCAAGTGGAAGCTCGGTTTGGTCTATTTGGAGATAGTGCTAATCTGATGCAAGATAGGTGCATGATTTGCAAAGAACATACCATATGCTTAGAAATCAATTTGGATGCACCCAATGGATCTCCTAGATGACATGTGTCATATGGAATCTTGCTTTGGTCTGTTTGTAGGCATTGTAAGTTTTAGTGCAAGATAGGTGCATAGTTTGCGCCTAATGCACCATAGTCTAAGAAACCATTTTGGATGCACTATTTGGTACTCCTAGGTGAAGAGGCTCAAGTGGAAGCTTGGTTCGGTCAGTTTGGAGATAGTTCTAATCCTTATGCAAGGTAGGTGCATGGTTTGCATGAAACATACCATATGCTTGGAAATCAATTTGGATGCACTCGATGGAACTCCTTGATGACGTGTGTCATATGGAATCTCGCTTCGGTCCATTTGGAGACATTGTTAGTTTCGGTGCAAGATAGGTGCATAGTTTAAACCTAATGCACCATAGTCTAAGAAACCATTTTGGATGCACTTGTTGGTACTCCTAGGTGAAGGGGCTCAAGTGGATGCTCGGTTCGGTCTGTTTGGAGATAGTGCTAATCTTGATGCAAGATTGGTGCACGGTATGCATGGAACATACCAAATGCTTGGAAATCAATCTAGAGCATATGATGGAACTCCTAGATGATGTGTGTCATACAAAATCTTGCTTTGGTCTGTTTGGTGATAGTGTTAGTTTCGGTGTAAGATATGTGCAAGGGTTGCACATAATGCAGTATAGGCTAAGAAACCATTTTAGACGCACCCGATGGTACTCAGAGATAAAAGTCTCAAGTGAAAGCTCGGTTTGGTTTGTTTGGAAATAGTGCTAATCTTGATGCAAGATGGATGCACAGTTTGCATGGAACATATGATATGGAATCTTGCTTCGGTTCGTTTAGAGACAGTGTTAGTTTTGGTAGAAGATATGTGCATGGTTTACGCCTAATGCACCATAGGCTAAGAAATCACTATATACTCGAACTAAATTTGGATGCAAGATAGGTGCAAGAAATCACTAGATGCAAGATAGGTGCACAGTTTGCATGGATACCATATGCTTGGAAATCAATTTGGATGCACCCGATGGAACTCCTTGATGACGTGTGTCATATGGAATCTCAATTTGGTCTGTTTAGAAATAGTGTTAGTTTCGGTGCAAGATATGTGCATGGTTCGCGCATAATGAACCATAGTCTAAGAAACCATTTTGGAAGCACTTGTTGGTACTTCAATGAAAAGGCTCAAGTGGAAGCTCGGTTTGATATGTTTGGAGATAGTGCTAATCTTGACGCAAGATAGGTACATGATTTGCAAAGAACATACCATATGCTTAGAAAACAATTTGGACGCACCCAATGAAACTCCTAGATGACGTGTGTCATATAGAATCTCGCTTGGGTCTGTTTGGAGACAATGTTAGTTTTGGTGCAAGATAGGTGCATAGTTTGTGCCTAATGCACCATAGTCTAAGAAACCATTTTTGACGCACCTGTTTGTACTCCTAGATGAAGAGGCTCAAGTGGAAGCTCGGTTCGGTCTTTTTGGAGATAGTGCTAATCTGGATGCATGATAGGTGCATGGTTTGCATTAACATACCATATGCTTGGAAATCAATTTGGATGCACCCAATGGAACTCCTTGATGACGTGTGTCATATGCAATCTCGCTTTGGCCTATTTAGAAGCAGTGTAAGTATCGGTGCAAGATATGTGCATGGTTTGCACCTAATGCACCATAGTCTAAGAAACCATTTTGGAAGCACCTGTTAGTAGACCTAGGTGAAGAGGCTCAAGTGGAGGCTCGGTTTGGTCTGTTTAGTGATAGTGCTAATCTTGTTGCAAAATAGGTGCACGATTTGCATGGAACATACCATATGCTAAGAAATCAATTTGGACGCACCAGATGGAACTCCTAGCTGACATGTGTCATATGGAATCTCACTTTGGTCCGCTTAGAGACAGTGTTAGTTTTGGTGCAAGATAGGTGCACAGTTTGCACCAAATGCACCATAGTCTAAGAAACCATTTTGGACACACTATTTGGTACTCCTAGGTGAAGAGGCTCAAGTGGAAGCTTGGTTCGGTCAGTTTGGAGATAGTGTTAATCCTTATGCAAGGTAGGTGGATGGTTTGCATGAAACATACCATATGCTTGGAAATCAATTTGGATGCACCTGATGGAACTCCTTGATGACGTGTGTCATATAGAATCTCACTTTGGTGCATTTGGAGACATTGTTAGTTTTGGGGCAAGATAGGTGCACAGTTTGCACCTAAAGCACCATAGTCTAAGAAACCATTTTGGAAGCACCTGTTGTTACTTCGGTGAAGAGGCTCAAGTGGAAGCTCGGTTTTATCTATTTGGAGATAGTGCTAATCTTGATGCAAGATAGGTGCATGATTTGCAAGGAACATACCATATGCTTAGAAATCAATTTGGACACACCCAATAGAACTCTTAGATGACATGTGTCATACGAAATCTTGCTTCGGTCTGTTTGGAGACAGTGTTAGTTTCGGTGCAAGATAGGTGTAAGGTTTGCACATAATGCAGCATAGGCTAAGAAACCATTTCAGACGCACCCGATGGTACTCCTAGGTAAAAGGCTCAAGTGAAAGCTCGGTTTGGTCTATTTGGAGATATTGCTAATGTTGATGCAAGATAGATGCACGGTCTGCATTGAACGTACCATATGCTTAGAAATTAATTTGGACACACCCAATAGAACTCCTTGATGACATGTGTCATATGGAATCTCGCTTTAGTGTGCTTAGAGACAGTATTAGTTTCGGTGCAAGATATGTGCACGGTTTGCGCCTAATAAACCAAAGTCTAAGAAACCATTTTGGAAGCACCTGTTGGTTTGGTCTATTTAGAGATAGTGCTAATCATGATGCAAGATAGGTGCACGATTTGCATGGAACATACCATATGCTCATAAATCAATTTGGACGCACCAGATAGAACTCCTAGATGACATGTGTCGTATGGAATCTCACTTCGGTCCGTTTAGAAACAGTGTTAGTTTCGGTGCAAGATAGGTAACCGGTTTGCACCTAATGCACCATAGGATAAGAAACCATTTTGGATGCACCCGATGGTACTCCTAGGTCAAGGAGCTCAAGTGAAAGCTCGGTTTGGTCTGTTTGGAGATAGTGCTAATCTTGATGCAAGATAGATGCACGGTTTACATGGAACATACGATATACTCAGATATCAATTAGGACGCACCTGCTATAACTCCTTGATGATGTGTGTCATATGGAATCTTGCTTCGGATCGTTTAGAGACAGTGTTAGTTTTGGTAGAAGATATGTGCACGGTTTACGGCTAATGCACCATCGGCTAAGAAACCATTTTTGACGCACCCGATGGTACTCGTAGTTGAAGAGGCTCAAGTGGAGGCTCGACTTGGTCTGTTCGGATATAGTGCTAATCTTGATGCAAGATAGTTGCACAGTTTGCATGCAACGTAGCATATGTTAAGAAATCAATTTGGACGGACCCAATGGAACTCCTAGATGACGTGTGTCATGTGGAATCTCGCTTCGATCTATTGGGTCACAATGTTAGTTTCAGTGCAAGATAGGTGCATAGTTTGTGCCTAATGCACCATAGTCTAAGAAACCATTTTTGATGCACCTATTTGTACTCCTAGATGAAGAGGCCGAAGTGGAAGCTCGGTTCGGTCTGTTTGGAGATAGTGCTAATCTTGATGCAAGATAGGTGCACGGTTTGTATGGAACATACCATATGCTTGGAAATCAATTTTTATGCACCCGATGCAACTCCTTGATGACGTGTGTCATATGGAATCTCACATTGGTATATTTAGAAATAATATTAGTTTTGGTGCAAGAAATGTGCATAGTTTGCGCCTAATGCACCATAGTCTAAGAAACCATTTTGGAAGCACCTATTGGTACTTCGGTGAAGAGGCTCAAGTGGAAGCTCGGTTTGATCTATTTGGAGATGTTGCTAACCTTGATGCAAGATAGGTGCATGATTTGCAAGGAACATATCATATGCTTAAAAATCAATTTGGACGCACCCAATGGAACTCCTAGATGTCGTGTGTCATATGGAATCTTGCTTCGGTCTGTTTGTAGACATTGTAAGTTTTAGTGCAAGATAGGTGCACAGTTTGTGCCTAATGCACCATAGTCTAAGAAACCATTTTGGACGCACTATTTGGTACTCCTGGGTGAAGAGGCTCAAGTGGAAGCATGGTTCGGTCAGTTTGGAGATATAATCTTGATGCAAGATAGGTGCACGGTTTGGAGATAGTGCTAATCCTTATGCACTGTAGGTGCATGGTTTGCATGGAACATACCATATGCTTGGAAATCAATTTGGATGCACCCGATGGAACTCCTTGATGACGTGTGTCATTTGGAATCTCGCTTCAGTCCATTTGGAGACATTGTTAGTTTCGGTGCAAGATAGGTGCACAATTTGCACCTAATGCACCTTAGTCTAAGAAACCATTTTGGACACACTTGTTGGTACTCCTAGGTGAAGGGGCTCAAGTGGATGCTCGGTTCGGTCTGTTTGGAGATAGTGCTAATTTTGATGCAAGATAGATTCACGGTTTGCATGGAACATACGATATACTTAGAAATCAATTAGGACGCACCTGCTATAACTCATTGATGATGTGTGTCATATGGAATCTTGCTTCGGATCGTTTAGAGACAGTGTTAGTTTTGGTAGAAGATATGTGCACGGTTTACGCCTAATGCACCATAGGCTAAGAAACCATTTTAGATGCACCCGATGGTACTCGTAGTTGAAGAGGCTCAAGTGGAGGCTCGATTTGGTCTGTTCGGATATAGGGCCAATCTTGATGCAAGATAGTTGCACAGTTTGCATGCAACGTACCATATGTTAAGAAATCAATTTGGACGGACCCAATGGAACTCCTAGATGACGTGTGTCATGTGGAATCTCGCTTCGATCTATTGGGTCACAATGTTAGTTTCAGTGCAAGATAGGTGCATAGTTTGTGCCTAATGCACCATAGTCTAAGAAACCATTTTTGATGCACCTATTTGTACTCCTAGATGAAGAGGCCGAAGTGGAAGCTCGGTTCGGTCTGTTTGGAGATAGTGCTAATCTTGATGCAAGATAGGTGCACGGTTTGTATGGAACATACCATATGCTTGGAAATCAATTTTTATGCACCCGATGCAACTCCTTGATGACGTGTGTCATATGGAATCTCACATTGGTATATTTAGAAATAATATTAGTTTTGGTGCAAGAAATGTGCATAGTTTGCGCCTAATGCACCATAGTCTAAGAAACCATTTTGGAAGCACCTATTGGTACTTCGGTGAAGAGGCTCAAGTGGAAGCTCGGTTTGATCTATTTGGAGATGTTGCTAACCTTGATGCAAGATAGGTGCATGATTTGCATGGAACATATCATATGCTTAAAAATCAATTTGGACGCACCCAATGGAACTCCTAGATGTCGTGTGTCATATGGAATCTTGCTTCGGTCTGTTTGTAGACGTTGTACGTTTTAGTGCAAGATAGGTGCACAGTTTGTGCCTAATGCACCATAGTCTAAGAAACCATTTTGGACGCACTATTTG
>NC_012871.2:32529155-32542503 GCF_000003195.3 Sorghum bicolor
GGCACCAAAGTCTAAGAACTACTTTGGAAGCACCCGTTGGTACTCCTAGGTGAAGAGGCTCAAGTGGAGGCTCGGTTCGGTCTGCTTAGAGATAGTGCTAATCATGATGCAAGATAGGTGCATGATTTGCATGGAACATACCATATGCTCAGAAATCAATTTGGACGCACCAGATGGAACTCCTAGATGACATATGTCATATGGAATCTCACTTCTATCTATTTAGAGACAGTGTTAGTTTCGGTGAAAGATAGGTGCACAGTTTGCACCTAATGCACCATAGGATAAGAAACCATTTTGGACGCACCCGATGGTACTCCTAGGTCAAGGGGCTTAAGTGAAAGCTCGGTTTGGTCTGTTTGGAGATAGTGCTAATCTTGATGCAAGATAGATGTACGATTTGCATGGAACATACGATATGCTCAAAAATCAATTAGGATGCACCTGGTATAACTCCTTGATGATGTGTGTCATATGGAATCTTGCTTCAGTTCGTTTAGAGACAGTGTTAGTTTTGGTAGAAGATATGTGCACGGTTTACGCCTAATGCACCATAGGCTAAGAAATCATTTTAGACGCACCCGATGGTACTTGTAGTTGAAGAGGCTCAAGTGGAGGCTCGATTTAATCTGTTCAGATATAGTGCTAATCTTGATGCAAGATAGTTGCACAGTTTGCATGCAACGTACCATATGTTAAGAAATCAATTTGGACGCACCCAATGGAACTCCTAGATGACGTGTGTCATATGGAATCTCGCTTCGGTCTGTTTGGAGACAATGTTAGTTTCGGTGCAAGATAGGTGCATAGTTTGTGCCTATTGCACCATAGTCTAAGAAACCATTTTTGACGCACCTGTTTGTACTCCTAGATGAAGAAGCTCAAGTGGAAGCTCAGTTCGGTCTTTTTGGACATAGTGCTAATCTTGATGCAAGATAGGTGCATGGTTTGCATGAACATACCATATGCCTGGAAATCAATTTGGATGCACCCGATGGAACTCCTCGATGACATGTGTCATATGGAATCTCGCTTTGGTCTATTTAGAGATAGTGTTAGTTTCGGTGCAAGATAGGTGCAAGGTTTGCACATAATGCAGCATAGGCTAAGCAACCATTTTGGACGCAGCCGATGGTACTCCTAGGTAAAAGAGCTCAAGTGAAAACTCCGTTTGGTCTATTTGAATATAGTGCTAATCTTGATGCAAGATAGATGCACGGTCTGCATGGAACGTACCATATGCTTAGAAATTAATTTTGACAGACCCGATAGAACTCCTTGATGACGTGTGTCATATGGAATCTCACTTTGGTGTGCTTAGAGACAGTACTAGTTTCGGTTCAAGATATGTGCACGGTTTGCGCCTAATGCACCAAAGTTTAAGAAACCATTTTGGAAGCACCTGTTAGTACTCCTAGGTGAAGAAACCATTAGGCGCAAACTGTGCACCTATCTTGCACCAAAACTAACACTATCTTAAAAACGGACCAAAGCGAGATTCCATAGGACACACGTCATCTACGAGTTCCATCAGGTGCGTCTAAATTGATTTCTGAGCATATGGTACTTTCCTTGCAAACTGTACACCTATCTTGCATCAATATTAGCACTATCTCTAAATACACCGAACTGAGCTTTCACTTGAGCCTCTTCACCTAGGAGTACCATCAGGTGTGTCCAAAATGGTTTTTTAGCCTATGTTGCATTAGGCGCAAACCGTGCACCTATCTTGCACTGAAACTAACACTCTCCAAAGAGACCGAACGAAATTCCATAAGATACACGTCATCTAGGAGTTCCAACGGGTGCGTCCAAATTGATTTCTGAGCATATGGTACATTTCATGCAAACTATGCACCCATCTTGCATTAAGATTAGCACTATCTCGAAATAGACCAAACTGAGCTTTCATTTGAGCCTCTTCAACTAACAGTACCAACAGGTGCGTTCAAAATGGTTTCTTAGACTATGGTGCATTAGGTGCAAACTGTGCACCTATCTTGCACTGAAACTAATATTGTCTCCAAATGGACTGAAGCAAGATTCCATATGACACACATCATCTAGGAGTTCCATCGGGTGCATCCAAATTTATTTTCGAGCATATGGGACATTCCATGCAAACCATGCACCTATCTTGCATCAAGGTTAGCACTATCGCCAAACAGACCGAACCGAGCTTCCACTTGAGCCTCTTCACCTAGGAGTACCAATAGGTGCATCCAAAATGATTACTTAGCCTATGGTGCATTAGGCGCAATCTGTGCATCTATATTGCACCGAAACTAACACTGTCTCCAAACAGACCGAAGCGAGATTCCATATGACACACGTCATCTAGGAGTTCCATCGGGTGCGTCCAAATTGATTTCCAAGCATATGGTATGTCCATTGCAAACTATGCACCTATCTTGCATTAAGGTTAGCACTGTCTCGAAACTGACCGAACCGAGCTTCCACTTGTGCCTCTTCACCTAGGAGTACCAATAGGTGCATTCAAAATGGTTTCTTAGACTATCGTGCATTAATCGCAAACTGTGCACCTATCCTGCACTAAAACTAATATTATCTCCAAATGGACTGAAATGAGATTCCATATGACACACGTCATCTAGGAGTTCCATCAGGTGCATCCAAATTGATTTCTGAGCATATGGGACATTCTACGCAAACCATGCACCTATCTTGCATCAAGATTAGCACTATCTCCAAACAGACCAAACCGAGCTTTCACTTGGGCCCCTTCACCTAGGAGTACCATCGGGTGCGTCCAAAATCGTTTCTTAGAGTATGGTGCATTAGGCACAAACCGTGCAATATCTTCTTAGAGTATGGTGCATTAGGCACAAACTATACACCATATTACACCAAAACTAACACTATCTTCAAATAGACCAAATCGAGATATCAGATGACACACATCATCTAGGAGTTCTATCGGGTGCGTCCAAATTGATTTTCATACATATGGTATGTTCCATGCAAACCGTGCACCTATCTTACATGAAGATTAGCACTATCTCCAAACATATCGTACCGAGCTTTCACTTGAGCCTCTTCACCTGGGAGTACCATCGGGTGCTTCCACAATGGTTTTTGAGCCTATGGTGCATTAGGGAGAAACCCTGCACCTATCTTGCACCAGAACTAACACTATCTCCAAATGGACTAAAGTGAGATTCCGTACGACACACGTCATCTAGGAGTTCTATCGGGTGCATCCAAATTGATTTCTGAGCATATGGTACATTCAATGATAACCGTGCACCTATCTTGCATCAAGATTAGCACTATCTCCAAACAGACCAAACCGAGCTTTCACTTGAGCCCCTTTACCTTGCAGTACCATCGGGTGCTTCAAAAATCATTTCTTAGGGTATGGTGCATTAGGCGCAAACCATGCACCTATCTTGCACTGAATCTAACACTGTCTCCAAACAGACTGAAGCTAGATTCCATGTGACACACATCACATGAGGCGCAAACCTTGCACCTATCTTGCAAAGAAACTAACACTGTCTCTAAACAGACCGAAGCAATATTCCATATGACACACGTCATCTAGTAGTTTCATTGGGTGTGTCCAAATTGATTTCTGAGTATATGATATGTTCCACACAAATAGTGCACCTATCTTGCATCAAGATTAGAAATATCTATAAATAGACCAAACCAAGCTTCCACTTGAGCCTCTTCATCTAGGAGTACCATCGGGTGCTTCTAAAATGGTTTCTTAGCCTATGGTGCATTTGGCACAAACCGTGCATATATCTTGCACCGAAACTAACACTATCTCCAAATAGACCAAAGCGAGATTTCATATGACACACGTCATCTAGGAGTTTCATCAGGTGCGTCCATATTGATTTCCAAGCATATGGTATGTTCCATGCAAAGCATGCACCTATCTTGCATCAAGACTAGCACTATCTCCAAATAGACCAAACCGAGATTCCACTTGAGCCTCTTCACCCAGGAGTGCCAATAGGTGTGTCCAAAATGGTTTCTTAGACTATGGTGCATTAGGCGCAAACTGTGCACCTATCTTACATTGAAACTAATATTGTCTCCAAACGGACTGAAGCGAGATTCCATATGACACACTTCATCTAGGAGTTCCATCTGGTGCATCCAATTTGATTTCCAAGCATCTGGGACATTCCATGCAAACCGTGCACCTATCTTGCATCAAGATTAGCACTATCGCCAAACAGACCGAACCGAGCTTCCACTTGAGCCTCTTCACGTAGCAGTACCAATAGGTGCGTCCAAAATGGTTTCTTAGCCTATGGTGCATTAGGCACAAACCGTGCAATATCTTGCACCAAAACTAACACTGTCTCCAAATAGACCAAAACAAGATTCTATATGACACATGTCATCTAGAAGTTCCATCAGGTGTGTCCAAATTGATTTTCGAGCATATGGTACGCTCCATGCAAACCGTGCAACTATCTTGCATCAAGATTAGCACTATCTCCAAATAGACCGAACCGAGCTTCCACTTGAGCCTCTTCAGCTAGGAGTACCATTGGGTGCATCAAAAATGTTTTCTTCGAGTATGGTGCATTAGGCACAAACTGTGCACCTATCTTGCACTAAAACTAACACTATCTGCAAATAGACCAAAGCGAGATATCACATGACACACATCATCTAGGAGTTCTATCGGGTGCATCCAAATTGATTTTCAAGCATATGGTACATTCCATACAAACCGTGCACCTATCTTACATGAAGATTCGCACTATCTCCCAACAGATCGTAGCAAGCTTTCACTTGAGCCTCCTCACCTAGGAGTACCATCGGGTGCTTCCATAATGGTTTCTTAGCCTATGGTGCATTAGGCGCAAACCACGCACCAATCTTGCACCGAAACAAACACTATCTCCAAACGGACCGAAGTGAGATTGCATATGACACACGTCATCTAGGAGTTCATCGGGTGCGTCCAAATTGATTTCTGAGCATATGGTACATTCCGTGTAAACCGTGCACCTATCTTGCATAAAGATTAGCACTATCTTCGAACAGACCAAACTAAGCTTTCACTAGAGCCCCTTTACCTAGGAGTACCATCGAGTGCGTCCAAAATTGTTTCTTAGCCAATGGTGCATTAGGCACAAACCGCGCAGCTATCTTGCACCGAATCTAACACTGTCTCCAAATAGACCGAAGCGAGATTCCATATGACACTCGTCATCTAGGAGTTTCATTAGGTGCGTCCAAATTAATTTCCGAGCATATAGTAAGTTCCATGCAAACCGTGCAACTATCTTCCATCAAGATTAGCACTATCTCCAAACAGACCAAACCGTGCTTTTACTTGAGCCCCTTTACCTAGGAGTACCATTGGGTGCATCCAAATTTGTTTCTTAGCCTATGGTCCATTAGGCGCAAATTGCACCAAAACTAACACTTCCTCCAAATGGACCAAAGCTAGATTACATATGACACACATCATCTAGGAGTTCCATTGGGTGTGTCTAAATTGATTTTCAAGCATATGATACGTTCCAAGCAAACCATGCACCTATCTTACATGAAAATTAGCACTATCTCCAAACAGATCATACCGAGCTTTCACTTGAGCCTCTTCACCTAGGAGTACCATCAAGTGCATCCAAAATGGTGTCTTAGCCTATGGTGCATTAGGTGCAAACCGTGCAACTATCTTGCACCGACACTAACACTATCTCTAAACAAACCAAAGCAAGATTCCATATGATACATGTCATCTAGGAGTTCCATTGGGTGCGTCCAAATTGATATCCGAGCATATGGTATGTTCCATGCAAACTGTGGACCAATCTAGCATCAAGATTAGCACTATCTCCAAACAGACCAAACCAAGCTTCCACTTGAGGCTCTTCACCTTGGAGTATCATTGGGTGCATCAAAAATGGTTTCTTAGCCTATGGTGCGTTAGGTGCAAACCGTGCACTCCACCAAAACTAACACTGTCTCCAAACAGAATGTAGCAAGATTCCATATGACACACGTCATCTAGGAGTTCTATCGGGTGCGTCCAAACTGATTTCTGAGCATATGGTATGTTCCATGCAAACCGTGCAACTATCTTGCATCAAGATTAGCACTATCTCCAAATAGACCACATCGAGCTTCCACTTGAGCCTCTTCACCAAGGAGTACCATCAGGTGCGTCTAAAATGGTTTCACAGCCTATGGTGCATTAGGTGCAAATCGTGAACATATCTTGCACCGAAACCAACACTGTCTCCACATAGACCAAAGCGAGATTCCATATGACACATGTCATCTAGGTCTTCCATCTAGTGCGTCCAAATTGATTTTTGAGCATATGGTACATTCCATGCAAACCGTGCACCTATCTTGCATCAAGATTAGCACTATCTCCAAAAAGACCAAACTGAGCTTCCACTTGAGCCTCTTAACCTAGGAGTACCAACAGGTGCGTCCAAATTGGTTTCTTAGACTATGGTGCATTAGGCGCAAACTGTTGAAAGCCCTAGTTTGGTTCTGGATAATTGATGAAACCCTAGTACTAACCTCTATACTAAGTGTGTGTAGACTTAATGAGGTTGGTACATGCCAAGTTATGGATTAAGAGATGATCATGGTGATGATGGTGATGACCACAAGATGATCAAGTGCTCAACTTGGAAAAGAAGAAAGAGAAAAACAAAACCCTATGGAGATCAAGGCAAAGGTATTGCTTAGGGTTTTGGTTTTGGTGATCAAGACACCATAGAGGGTGTGATCACATTTAGGATAGATAGCCATACTATAAAGAGGGGAATTCTTTGGCTAAGCGGTTATGAAGTGCCACTAGGTATCATTATTCATGTGCATGCATTTAGAACCTAGTGAGCTAACTTAACTCCTTTGAAGAAAATGTTTGTGAAAATGCTAACACACGTGCACATGTTAGTTTACACATTGTGGTGTTGGCAC
This sequence comes from Sorghum bicolor, assembly GCF_000003195.3. Classification (NCBI taxonomy): domain Eukaryota; kingdom Viridiplantae; phylum Streptophyta; class Magnoliopsida; order Poales; family Poaceae; genus Sorghum; species Sorghum bicolor. The sequence continues at coordinate 32,536,092 of NC_012871.2, forward strand.
ACTTTGAAAAGGAGGTGGAGTTTGAAGGGTAGACAGAGGATGGGATTCGACGCTTTTTTGAGAAAATGACGTGCAATTTTTCTATTGCACCTGTGGGAAAATTGGAGAAGTCATGGGAGTGTTTATCACTGAGAAACACTCATAGGACGCTGGCTCAGAGGCACCGGATGCTGTATCTGTGCATCCGGTGTGTAGGCAGTGCCTAGCTCAGCTAGGGTTAGGCACCAGACGCCTGGCACCGGACGTAGGTTAGACCCTGTTTGAGCATCCGATGTTTTGAGTCCAATGTTCTGCACTTTTGCAGTGCTCTCTATGTATGGACCAATGAGCACCGGACGGTCCGTGCTCAGCGTCCGGTGACCCCGCGAGTTTGTAGACCTCCCTGAGTTTAAGTCCGGTGAGTACCGAACGTGTCTGCTCTGCAAGTGACCGTTAGAGATCAACATGCGAAAGTGGATAAGGCAACACGTGGCTGTTTCTGGAGCACCGGACACAGGGGTTGAGCGTCCGGTGCCCCTTGCGGTTCGTTAGGTGACCCCATTTTTAGCAGTGAAAGAGCCAACGGCTCTATAAGTTTTGAGGAGCTTATAAATAGTTGTTGGCTGGCTTAGGGCTCACTCTCTTGGCATTCTAGCATACTAGAATCCTTGTGAGCCTAAGCAAACACCTCCCTCTCATCTCCTTCATAGATTATTCATCTTTGTGAGATTGGGAGTGATTCCAAGTGCATTTGCTTCAGTGATTGCATCTAGTGGCACTCGGGGATCGATTTGGCTGCGGTTTTCTTGTTACTCTTGGTGGTTGCCGCCACCTAGACAGCTTGGAGCAGCGGAGGAGCATTGGCACGAGTTGGTGATTGTTCGTGGCCATCTCCTGGTGATTGTGAGGGGTCTTGTACCTTCCCTGCGGAGAGCTGAAAGGTAACTTTAGTGGATTGCTTGTGTCATTGAGTTACCTCACTTGTGGGTCAGTTCTTGCGGTGTCCTAGTGAGGACAAGGTTCGTGCTACACCCCTTAGCCGCCGAACCAAGTGTTGGTCGACACAACAAGGACGTAGCGTGCCAGCAAGCATGAGAACCTTGGGAGAAAATTGTGTGTCTCCATTGTGATTGTTCATTGGATTTCTCTCGGTGATTGGACTTTATATTATTGACTGGTTCATCCCCTCTACGCGGCGGTATAAAGATCAAACCATCTCTCTTACATTCCCGCAAACTAGAGGAGCTTACTTACTTGTATAGAAACTTTAGATAGCTCTCTAGTGTAAGTAGTGACATAGCTCTTGTGTGCATAGTGATTATAGCAACTAGAAGTGTTGGATAGGTGGCTGGCAAACACCCCTTTAGAGCTAGAGCAAAAAGCTATGCTTGTTATCTACTAACCTCTTGCTCTAGTGAGTTTGTAGATTTTTAAATAGGCTATGGTCACCGTTTTGTGAAGGCTTAACAACCTTGGTGCTCAAATTATGGCTCAAATAGTGTTCAACCATGTTGGGGGCAAACCACCGTTCTTTGATGGCACAAGTTCTTTTGACTATTGGAAGAGAAAAATGAAAATGTATCTTGGATCAATCAATGATAGAGTGTGGGAAGTCACGGAGAATGATTTTGTGATCCTTGACCCCGCTAACCCCACCGACAATGAGAGAGCAAACAAGCAATGCAATACAATGGCTCTCAACACAACTATAATGGCATTGATTCAAAGGTATTTGAACAAGTCAAAGATCTTGAGAAGGCAAGTGAAGTGTGCACAAGGCTAGAAGAAACATATGAGGGCACTACAACGGTAAAAAGTGCCAAGTTGTACATGCTCAAGGACAAGCTATCAAACTTCAATATGAAGGATGATGAGTCAATTCCAAAAATGTTCTATAGGCTCCAAGTCATCATCAATGATCTCAAGGGCCTTGGTGAGAAAGTGAAGGATGAGGACTTCATTCACAAGTTCTTGATGTGCTTGCCCAAGAGGTTCAAGACATTGAGAACAATCATCTTTAGAGGTGGATTGACAGGTGTATCTCCCAATGAGGTACTTGGAGATGTCATGACCGAAGATCAATATACTGACAATGATGATGATGAGGTCATGAAGAAGGATGATGATGATAAGAAGAAGAAGAGTGTAGCATTCAAAGCTAGCTCTTCATCCAAGAGCAAGAACAAGGAAGAATCAAGTGATGAGGAATGTTCCAATGATGATAGTGATGATGAAGCACTAGCACTATCCGCAAGTTTGGCAAGATGATGAAGAAAAAGGGCTACCATACAAGGAAGAGAAGAGACAACTCCAAGAACAAGGAATATGTGAGGCTATGCTACAAGTGCAAGAGCCCCGATCATATTATGGCGGATTGTCCTTACAATAGTGACAATGATGAGCATAACAAGAAGAACAAGAAGGAGAAGATAGAAAAGAAAGAGAAGAAGATGGTCTTCAAGAAGAAGAAGAAGGGTGGATCATATGTGGTGACATGGGATAGTGATGCCTCTTCGGATGATGACTCAAGCGATGATGACAAATCATCAAAAAAGAAGGCACTTGCAAGCATTGCTATCAACAAGCCATCACTCTTCGACACTCCTTCATGCTTCATGGCCAAGGGCCACAAGGTACAATACGATGAAAGTGAAAGTGAACATGAACATGATAGTGATAGTGATGATGAAAATGAATTCACTAATGAACAACTCATGGACATGTTAGAACAAGCCGAATCTCTCATTCAATCTAAAAACAAGAAGTGCAAAGAATTGGCCAAGAAGTTAAAAGCTCTTGAGCAATCCTTTGATGAGCTCAATGTTAATCATGAGAGGCTAGTGGAAGCCCATGAGAAGCTTGGCAAGGCTCACACCAAGCTTGAGAAAGCTCACTCCTTGTTGTTAGAAGAGAACAGGGAAAAGGTTGTTGTATCTTGTGTTGTGGGCACAACATGTGACTTAAGAATCACCCAACCCACCTATTGTTGTTGCCACTAACTCTTCTTGTAGGTCTTCATCCACCACCACCAACTCTACCTCTACTTCTAGTGTTAGCGTCACTTGTGATACCTCACTGGTTGAGAATGAGACTCTCAAGAGAGGTGGATGAGCTCACTCATGCCCTAGGCAAGGCCTATGGTGGTGAGGCCCACTTGCTAAAGTGCCTGGGTAGCCAAAGGTTTTCTCTCAACAAAGAGGGATTAGACTATACCCCCAAGAAAGGCAAGGCGGCCTTTGCAACTAACAAGCCTAGCTTTGTGAAGAGCAACGGTTGGTATTCCAACAAATGCAAGCAAGTTGGGCACCTAGAGCTTAATTGCAATAAAGTGAACAAGAACAAGAAAAATGCTAATGTATCTTGCATTCCATTTGATTCTTGTTATGTGCTTACCAAGGGTGAGAAGGGTGTGCATGCTAAGTTTGTTGGTACACCAATTGTGGGTCCAAAGAAGAAGGCCATTTGGGTACCAAAAAGCTTAGTCACTAACCTCCGAGGACCCAAACAAGTATGGGTACCTAAGAAACATTGATTTGTTTTGTAGGTAAATTATAAAGCCAGAGGAAGGCATTGGGTACTTGATAATGGGTGCACATAACACATGACCGGTGATTCAAGAATGTTCAATTCAATCAATCCAAATGATGAAAATGGTGTTGATAGTATCACATTTGGTGACAATGGCAAAGCCAAGGTCAAAGGGCTTGGTAAAATTGCTATATCCAATAACTTGAGCATTTCCAATGTGCTACTAGTAGAGAGCTTGAACTTCAATTTGCTATCCGTAGCTCAATTTTGTGATCTAGGTTTCAAATGCATATTTGGAGTTGATGATGTAGAGATCATAAGTGTAGATGGATCTAACTTGATATTCAAAGGCTTTAGATATGAGAATCTATACTTGGTTGATTTCAATGCTAGTGAAGCTAAATTGTCAACATGCTTGCTCACTAAATCTAGCATGGGTTGCTTATGGCATAGAAGGCTTGGTCATGTTGGAATGAAACAATTAAACAAGTTAGTCAAGCATGATATTGTTAGAGGCTTGAAAGATGTCACATTTAAGAAAGACTTTGTAGTGCATGTCAAGCCAGAAAGCAAGTTGGCAACACTCATCTAAAGAAGAGCATCATGAGTACATGCAAGGCATTTGAGTTGTTGCACATGGACTTATTTGGACCAACCACATACACAAGCATTGGTGGAAATAAATATGGATTTGTGATAGTAGATGATTTCACAAGATACACATGGGTATTCTTTCTTAGTGACAAGAGTGATGTTTTTGCAACTTTCAAATCATTTGTCAAAAGAATACACAATGAGTTTGAAACAACCATCAAGAAAGTGAGAAGCGACAATGGAAGTGAATTCAAGAACACAAGAGTTGATGAGCTTTGTGATGAATTTGGCTTTAGGCATCAATTCTCGGCCAAGTACACTCCACAATCAAATGGTCTTGTAGATAGAAAGAATAGAACCTTGACTGACATGGCAAGATCAATGTTGAGTGAATACAATATGAGTCATTCTTTTTGGGCCGAAGCAATCAGCATGGCTTGCTACTATAGCAACCGACTCTATTGTCACCCAATGATGGAGAAGACACCATATGAGCTCTTGAATGGTAGAAAGCCCAACATTGCATACTTTCGGGTTTTTGGTTGCAAATGCTACATATTGAAGAAAGGCACTAGATTGAGCAAATTTGAAAAGAAATGTGATGAAGGCTTCTTGCTTGGTTTGTCTACTACTAGCAAAGCTTATAGAGTTTGGAATTTGGCTAGTGGTACTCTTGAAGAGGTGCATGATGTTGAGTTTGATGAAACCAATGGCTCTCTAGAGGAAGATGAGAATCTAGATGATGTGAGAGGCACTAAATTGACCGATGGAATGAAGAACATGGATATTGGTGATTTAAGGCCTAGAGAGGTGATTGATGTTGAAGATGACAAAGATCTAGTGCTTCCTACCTCTAATGTGCAAGCTAGTGGTTCTCATGATCAAAATCGAGCTAGTACAAGTGGTACACAAGTGCAAGATCAACAAGCTAGTACATCATCTCATGATCAACCAAGTGCAAGCAATCAAGTGCAAATACTCCAACCAACAAATATTGCAAGAGATCATCCATTGGATCATATCATTGGTGACAATCTAAGAGGAGTGCAAACTAGATCAAGATTAGCATCATTTTGTGAGCATTTCTCCTTTGTGTCTCACATTGAGCCAAAGAAGATTGATGAAGCATTGGATTGGGTTAATGCTATGCATGAAGAGCTTAACAATTTCAAGAGAAATCAAGTATGGGAATTAGTTGAGAGGCCTAGTGATCATAATGTCATTGGTAATAGATGGGTCTTCCGCAACAAGCAAGATCAAGATGGGATAGTTGTAAGGAACAAAGCAAGATTGGTAGCACAAGGATATACTCAAGTTGAAGGACTTGACTTTGGTGAAACATATGCCCCGGTTGCAAGACTGGAAGCAATTAGGATCTTGTTGGCCTATGTTTGTGCACATAATATCAAGTTATATCAAATGGATGTAAAGAGTGCATTTCTCAATGGCTATATCAATGAAGAAGTTTATGTTGAGCAACCAACTGGTTTTGAAGATGACAAGATAGTGCTAATCTTGATGCAAGATAGGTGCACAGTTTGCACCTAATGCACCATAGTCTAAGAAACCATTTTGGACGCACTTGTTGGTACTCCTAGGTGAAGGGGCTCAAGTGGATGCTCGGTTCGGTCTGTTTGGAGATAGTGCTAATCTTGATGCAAGACAGGTGCACGGTTTGCATGGAACAACCAAATGCTTGGAAAACAATCTCGACGCACATGATGGAACTCCTAGATGACGTGTGTCATATGAAATCTTGCTTCGGTCTGTTTTGAGACAGTGTTAGTTTTGGTGCAAGATAGGTGTAAGGTTTGCACATAATGCAGCATATGCTAAGAAACCATTTCAGACGCACCCGATGGTACTCCTAGGTAAAAGGCTCAAGTGAAAGCTCGGTTTGGTCTATTTGGAGATAGTGCTAATGTTGATGCAAGATAGATGCACGGTCTGCATTGAACGTACCATATGCTTAGAAATTAATTTGGACACACCCAATAGAACTCCTTGATGACATGTGTCATATGGAATCTCGCTTTAGTGTGCTTAGAGACAGTATTAGTTTCGGTGCAAGATATGTGCACGGTTTCCGCCTAATAAACCAAAGTCTAAGAAACCATTTTGGAAGCACCTGTTGGTACTCCTATGTGAAGAGGCTCAAGTGGAGGCTCGGTTTGGTCTATTTAGAGATAGTGCTAATCTTGATGCAAGATAGGTGCACCATATGCTCAAAAATCAATTTGGACGCACCAGATGGAACTCCTAGATGACATGTGTCATATGGAATCTCACTTCGCTCCGTTTAGAGACAGTG
>NC_012871.2:32543287-32547310 GCF_000003195.3 Sorghum bicolor
TGTGGCCACAAGATTTAGATCAGTAAGAAGTGCAGCTTCATACTGCAGTGTGACTCTGAGGATCCCATGCTAGATAGTCTAAGAAACCATTTTGGATGCACCTGTTGGTACTTCGGTGAAGAGGCACAAGTGGAAGCTCGGTTTGTTCGGTTTGGAGATAGTGATAATCTTGATGCAAGATAGGTGCATGATTTGCAAGGAACATAGCATATGCTTAGAAATCAATTTGGACGCACCCAATGGAACTCCTAGATGACGTGTGTCATATGGAATCTTGCTTCGGTCCGTTTGTAGACATTGTAAGTTTTAGTGCAAGATAGGTGCACAGTTTGTGCCTAATGCACCATAGTCTAAGAAACCATTTTTTACGCACATGTTTGTACTCCTAGATGTAATGGCTCAAGTGCCAGCTCGGTTCGGTCTGTTTGGAGACAATGATAGTTTCAGTGCAAGATAGGTGCATAGTTTGTGCCTAATGCACCATAGTCTAATCAACCGTTTTTGACACACCTGTTTGTATCCTAGATGAAGAGGCTCCAGTGGAAGCTCGGTTCGGTCTGTTTGGAGATAGTGCTAATCTTGATGCAGGATAGGCGGACGGTTTGCATGGAACATACCATATGCATGGAAATCAATTTGGATGCACCCGATGGAACTCCTCGATGACGTGTGTCATATGGAATCTCGCTTTGGTCTATTTAGAAGCAGTGTTAGTATCGGTGCAAGATATGTGCATGGTTTGCGCCTAATGCACCGTTGTCTAAGAAACCATTTTGGAAGCACCTGTTGGTACTTCGGTGAAGATGCTCAAGTGGAAGCTCGATTTGTTCTGTTTGGAGATAGTGATAATCTTGATGCAAGATAGGTGCATGATTTGCAAGGAACATACCATATGCTTAGAAATCAATTTGGACGCACCCAATGGAACTCCTAGATGACGTGTGTCATATGAAATATTGCTTCGGCCCGTTTGTAGACATTGTAAGTTTTAGTGCAAGATAAGTGCACAGTTTGCGCCTAATGCACCATAGTCTAAGAAACCATTTTGGACGCATTATTTGGTACTCCTGGGTGAAGAGGCTCAAGTGGAAGCTTGGTTCGGTCAGTTTGGAGATAGTGTTAATTCTTATGCAAGGTAGGTGGATGGTTTGCATAGAACATACCATATGCTTGGAAATAAATTTGGATGCACTTGATGGAACTCCTTGATGACGTGTGTCATATAGAATCTCGCTTTGGTGCATTTAGAGACATTGTTAGTTTCGGGGCAAGATAGGTGCACAGTTTGCACCTAATGCACCATAGTCTAAGAAACCATTTTGGACGCACTTGTTGGTACTCCTAGGTGAAGAGGCTCAAGTGAATGCTCGGTTCGGTCTGTTTGGAGATAGTGCTAATGTTGATGCAAGATAGGTGCACAGTTTGCATGGAACATACCAAATTGCTTTTAAATCAATCTAGACACACATGATGGAACTCCTAGATGACGTGTGTCATACGAAATCTTGCTTTGGTCTGTTTGGAGACAGTGTTAGTTTCAGTGCAAGATAGATGCAAGGTTTGCACATAATGCAGCATATGCTAAGAAACCATTTTGGACGAACCCGATGGTACTCCTAGGTAAAAGGCTTAATTGAAAGCTCGGTTTGGTCTATTTGGAGATAGTGCTAATGTTGATGCAAGATAGATGCACGGTCTGCATTGAACTATGCTTAGAAATTAATTTGGACACACCCGATAGAACTCCTTGATGACGTGTGTCATATGGAATCTCGCTTTCGTGTGCTTAGAGATAGTATTAGTTTCGGTGCAAGATATGTGCACGGTTTGCGCCTAATGCACCAAAGTCTAAGAAACCATTTTGGAAGCACCTGTTGGTACTCCTAGATGAAGAGGCTCAAGTGGAGGCTCGGTTCGGTCTGTTTAGAGATAGTGCTAGTCTTGATGCAAGATAGGTGCACGATTTGCATTGAACATACCATATGCTTGGAAATCAATTTGGATGCACCCGATGGAACTCCTTGATGACGTGTGTCATTTAGAATCTTGCTTCGGTCTATTTGGAGACATTGTTAGTTTCGGTGCAAGATAGGTGCACAGTTTGCACCTAATGCACCATAGTCTAAGAAACCATTTTGGACGCACTTGTTGGTACTCCTAGGTGAAGGGGCTCAAGTGGATGCTCGGTTCGATCTGTTTGGAGATAGTGTTAATCTTGATGCAAGATAGATGCATGGTTTGCATTGAACATACGATATGCTTAGAAATCAATAAGGACGCACCTTGCTTCGGTTCGTTTAGAGTCTGTTAGTTTTGGTAGAAGATATGTGCACGGTTTACGCCTAATGCACGATAGGCTAAGAAACCATTTTAGACGCACCCGATGGTACTCGTAGTGGAAGAGGCTCAAGTGGAGGCTCAATTTGGACTATTCGGATATAGTGCTAATCTTGATGCAAGATAGTTGCACAGTTTGCATGCATCGTACCATATGTTAAGAAATCAATTTGGACGCACCCAATGGAACTCCTAGATGATGTGTGTCATATGGAATCTTGCTTCGGTCTGTTTGGAGACAATGTTAGTTTCGGTGCAAGATAGGTGCATAGTTTGTGCCTAATGCACCATAGTCAAAGAAACCATTTTTGACACACCTGTTTGTATCCTAGATGAAGAGGCTCAAGTGGAAGCTCGGTTCGGTCTATTTGGAGATAGTGCTAATCTTGATGCAAGACAGGCGCATGGTTTGCATGGAACATACCATATGCTTGGAAATCAATTTGGATGCACCCGATGGATCTCCTCGATGACGTGTGTCATATGGATTCTCGCTTTGGTCTGTTTAGAAATATTGTTAGTTTCGGTGCAAAATATGTGCATGGTTTGCGCCTAATGCACCAAAGTCTAAGAAACCATTTTGAAAGCACCTGTTGGTACTTCGGTGAAGAGGCTCAAGAGGAAGCTCGGTTTGATCTATTTGGAGACAGTGCTAATCTGATGCAAGAAAGGTGCATGATTTCCAAAGAACATACCATATGCTTAGAAGTCAATTTGGACGCACCCAATGGAAGTCCTAGTTGACGTGTGTCATATGGAATCTTGCTTCGGTCCGTTTGTAGACATTGTAAGTTCTAGTGCAAGATAGGTGCACAGTTTGCGCCTAATGCACCATAGTCTAAGAAACCATTTTGGACGCACTATTTGGTACTGCTAGGTGAAGAGGCTCAAGTGGAAGCTTGGTTCGGTTAGTTTGGAGATAGTGCTAATCCTTATGCAAGGTAGGTGCATGGTTTACATGGAACATACCATATGCTTGGAAATCAATTTGGATGCACCCGATGGACCTCCTTGACGACGTGTGTCATATGGAATCTCGCTTCGGTCCATTTGGAGACATTGTTAGTTTCGGTGCAGGATAGATGCACATTTTGCACCTAATGCACCATAGTCTAAGAAACCATTTTGGACGCACTTGTTGGTACTACTAGGTGAAGGGGCTCAAGTGGATGCTCGGTTCAGTCTGTTTGGAGATAGTGCTAATCGTGATGCAAGATAGGTGCACGGTTTTCATGGAACATACCATATGCTTGGAAATCAATTTGTACGCACCCGATGGAACTCCTTGATGACGTGTGTCATATGGAATCTCACTTTGTTCTGTTTAGAATTAGTGTTAGTTTCGGTGCAAGATATGTGCATGGTTTGTGCCTAATACACCATAGTCTAAGAAACCATTTTGCAAGCACCTATTGGTACTTTGGTGAAGAGGATCAAGTGGAAGCTCGGTTTGATATGTTTGGAGATAGTGCTAATCTTGATGGTGCATGATTTGCAAGAAACATACCATATGCTTAGAAATCAATTTGGACGCACCCAATTGAACTCCTAGATGACGTGTGTCATATGGAATCTTGCTTCGGTCCGTTTGTAGACATTGTAAGTTTTAGTGCAACATAGGTGCACAGTTTGCGCCTAATGCACCATAGTCTAAGAAACCATTTTGGATGCACTATTTGGTACTCT
>NC_012871.2:32556835-32557584 GCF_000003195.3 Sorghum bicolor
CCTAATGCACATAGGCGAGAACGATTATAGAAGCACCCGATGGTACCCATAGTTGAAGAGGCTCAAGTGGAGGCTCGATTTGGTCCGTTCGGATATAGTGCTAATCTTGATGCAAGATAGTTGCACAGTTTGCATGCAAGGTACTATATGTTATGAAATCAATTTGGACGCACCCAGTGGAACTCCTAGATGACGTGTGTCATATGCAATCTCGCTTCGGTCTGTTTGGAGACAATGTTAGTTTTGATGCAAGATAGGTGTATAGTTTGTGCCTAATGCACCATAGTCTAAGAAACCATTTTTGACACACCTGTTTGTACTCCTAGATGAAGAGGCTCCAGTGGAAGCTCGGTTCGGTCTGTTTTGAGATAGTGCTAATCTTGATGCAAGATTGGTGCACGGTTTACATGGAACATACCATATGCTTGGAAATCAATTTGGATGCACCCGATAGAATTCCTTGATGACGTGTGTCATATGGAATCTCGCTTTGGTCTGTTTAGAAATAGTGTTAGTTTTGGTGCAAGATATGTGCATGGTTTGCTCCTAATGCACCATAGGCTAAGAAACCATTTTGGAAGCACCTGTTGGTACTTCGGTGAAGAGGCTCAAGTGGAAGCTCGGTTTGATCTATTTGGTGATAGTGCTAATCTTGATGCAAGATAGGTGCATGATTTGCAAGGAACATACCATATGCTTAGAAATCAATTTGGACGCACCCAATGGAACTCCTAAATGATGTGTCTCCG
>NC_012871.2:32557684-32607770 GCF_000003195.3 Sorghum bicolor
CGCACTATTTAGCTCTCCTGGGTGAAGAGGCTCAAGTGGAAGCTTGGTTCGGTCAGTTTGGAGATAGCGCTAATCCTTATGCAAGGTAGGTGCATGGTTTGTATGGAACATACCATATGCTAGGAAATCAATTTGGATGCACCCGATGGAACTCCTTGATGACGTGTGTCATTTGGAATCTCGCTTCGGTCCATTAGGAGACATTGTTAGTTTCGGTGCAAGATAGGTGCACAGTTTGCACCTAATGCACCTTAGTCTAAGAAACCATTTTGGACGCACTTGTTGGTACTCCTAGGTGAAGGGGCTCAAGTGGATGCTCGGTTCGGTCTGTTTGGAGATAGTGCTAATCTTGATGCAAGATAGATGCACGGTTTGCATGGAACATACGATATGCTTAGAAATCAATTAAGACGCACCAGATATAACCCCTTGATGATTTGTGGCATATGGAATCTTGCTTCGGTTCGTTTAGAGACAGTGTTAGTTTTGGTAGAAGATATGTGCACGGTTTACGCCTAATGCACCATAGGCGAAGAAACCATTTTAGAAGCACCCGATGGTACCCATAGTTGAAGAGGCTCAAGTGGAGGCTCGATTTGGTATGTTCGGATATAGTGCTAATCTTGATGCAAGATAGTTGCACAGTTTGCATGCAACGTACTATATGTTATGAAATCAATTTGGACGCACCCAGTGGAACTCCTAGATGACGTGTGTCATATGCAATCTCGCTTCGGTCTGTTTGGAGACAATGTTAGTTTCGATGCAAGATAGGTGTATAGTTTGTGCCTAATGCACCATAGTCTAAGAAACCATTTTTGACACACCTGTTTGTACTCCTAGATGAAGAGGCTCCAGTGGAAGCTCGGTTCGGTCTGTTTTGAGATAGTGCTAATCTTGATGCAAGATTGGTGCACGGTTTACATGGAACATACCATATGCTTGGAAATCAATTTGGATGCACCCGATAGAACTCCTTGATGACGTGTGTCATATGGAATCTCGCTTTGGTCTGTTTAGAAATAGTGTTAGTTTTGGTGCAAGATATGTGCATGGTTTGCGCCTAATGCACCATAGGCTAAGAAACCATTTTGGAAGCACCTGTTGGTACTTCGGTGAAGAGGCTCAAGTGGAAGCTCGGTTTGATCTATTTGGTGATAGTGCTAATCTTGATGCAAGATAGGTGCATGATTTGCAAGGAACATACCATATGCTTAGAAATCAATTTGGACGCACCCAATGGAACTCCTAAATGATGTGTCTCGTATGGAATCTTGCTTCACTCCATTTGTAGACATTGTAAGTTTTAGTGCAAGATAGGTGCACATTTTGCGCCTAATGCACCATAGTCTAAGAAACCATTTTGGACGCACTATTTGGTACTCCTGGGTGAAGAGGTTCAAGTGGAAGCTTGGTTCGGTCAGTTTGGAGATAGTGCTAATCCTTATGCAAGGTAGGTGCATGGTTTGCATGGAACATACCATATGCTTGGAAATCAATTTGGATGCACCTGATGGAACTCCTTGATGACGTGTGTCATTTGGAATCTCGCTTCGGTCCATTTGGAGACATTGTTAGTTTCGGTGCAAGATAGGTGCACAGTTTGCACCTAATGGACCTTAGTCTAAGAAACCATTTTGGACACACTTGTTGGTACTCCTAGGTGAAGGGGCTCAAGTGGATGCTCGGTTCGGTCTGTTTGGAGATAGTGCTAATCTTGATGCAAGATAGGTGCACGGTTTGCATGGAACATATGATATGCTTAGAAATCAATTAAGACGCACCTGATATAACCCCTTGATGATTTGTGGCATATGGAATCTTGCTTCGGTTCGTTTAGAGACAATGTTAGTTTTGGTAGAAGATATGTGCACGGTTTACGCCTAATGCACCATAGGCGAAGAAACCATTTTAGAAGCACCCGATGGTACCCATAGTTGAAGAGGCTCAAGTGGAGGCTCGATTTGGTCTGTTCGGATATAGTGCTAATCTTGATGCAAGATAGTTGCACAGTTTGCATGCAACGTACTATATGTTATGAAATCAATTTGGACGCACCCAGTGGAACTCCTAGATGACGTGTGTCATATGCAATCTCGCTTCGGTCTGTTTGGAGACAATGTTAGTTTCGATGCAAGATAGGTGTATAGTTTGTGCCTAATGCACCATAGTCTAAGAAACCATTTTTGACACACCTGTTTGTACTCCTAGATGAAGAGGCTCCAGTGGAAGCTCGGTTCGGTCTGTTTTGAGATAGTGCTAATCTTGATGCAAGATTGGTGCACGGTTTACATGGAACATACCATATGCTTGGAAATCAATTTGGATGCACCCGATAGAACTCCTTGATGACGTGTGTCATATGGAATCTCGCTTTGGTCTGTTTAGAAATAGTGTTAGTTTTGGTGCAAGATATGTGCATGGTTTGCGCCTAATGCACCATAGGCTAAGAAACCATTTTGGAAGCACCTGTTGGTACTTCGGTGAAGAGGCTCAAGTGGAAGCTCGGTTTGATCTACTTGGTGATAGTGCTAATCTTGATGCAAGATAGGTGCATGATTTGCAAGGAACATACCATATGCTTAGAAATCAATTTGGACGCACCCAATGGAACTCCTAAATGATGTGTCTCGTATGGAATCTTGCTTCAGTCCATTTGTAGACATTGTAAGTTTTAGTGCAAGATAGGTGAACATTTTGCGCCTAATGCACCATAGTCTAAGAAACCATTTTGGACGCACTATTTGGTACTCCTGGGTGAAGAGGTTCAAGTGGAAGCTTGGTTCGGTCAGTTTGGAGATAGTGCTAATCCTTATGCAAGGTAGGTGCATGGTTTGCATGGAACATACCATATGCTTGGAAATCAATTTGGATGCACCTGATGGAACTCCTTGATGACGTGTGTCATTTGGAATCTCGCTTCGGTCCATTTGGAGACATTGTTAGTTTCGGTGCAAGATAGGTGCACAGTTTGCACCTAATGGACCTTAGTCTAAGAAACCATTTTGGACACACTTGTTGGTACTCCTAGGTGAAGGGGCTCAAGTGGATGCTCGGTTCGGTCTGTTTGGAGATAGTGCTAATCTTGATGCAAGATAGGTGCACGGTTTGCATGGAACATATGATATGCTTAGAAATCAATTAAGACGCACCTGATATAACCCCTTGATGATTTGTGGCATATGGAATCTTGCTTCGGTTCGTTTAGAGACAATGTTAGTTTTGGTAGAAGATATGTGCACGGTTTACGCCTAATGCACCATAGGCGAAGAAACCATTTTAGAAGCACCCGATGGTACCCATAGTTGAAGAGGCTCAAGTGGAGGCTCGATTTGGTCCGTTCGGATATAGTGCTAATCTTGATGCAAGATAGTTGCACAGTTTGCATGCAACGTACTATATGTTATGAAATCAATTTGGACGCACCCAGTGGAACTCCTAGATGACGTGTGTCATATGCAATCTCGCTTCGGTCTGTTTGGAGACAATGTTAGTTTTGATGCAAGATAGGTGTATAGTTTGTGCCTAATGCACCATAGTCTAAGAAACCATTTTTGACACACCTGTTTGTACTCCTAGATGAAGAGGCTCCAGTGGAAGCTCGGTTCGGTCTGTTTTGAGATAGTGCTAATCTTGATGCAAGATTGGTGCACGGTTTACATGGAACATACCATATGCTTGGAAATCAATTTGGATGCACCCGATAGAACTCCTTGATGACGTGTGTCATATGGAATCTCGCTTTGGTCTGTTTAGAAATAGTGTTAGTTTTGGTGCAAGATATGTGCATGGTTTGCGCCTAATGCACCATAGGCTAAGAAACCATTTTGGAAGCACCTGTTGGTACTTCGGTGAAGAGGCTCAAGTGGAAGCTCGGTTTGATCTACTTGGTGATAGTGCTAATCTTGATGCAAGATAGGTGCATGATTTGCAAGGAACATACCATATGCTTAGAAATCAATTTGGACGCACCCAATGGAACTCCTAAATGATGTGTCTCGTATGGAATCTTGCTTCAGTCCATTTGTAGACATTGTAAGTTTTAGTGCAAGATAGGTGCACATTTTGCGCCTAATGCACCATAGTCTAAGAAACCATTTTGGACGCACTATTTGGTACTCCTGGGTGAAGAGGTTCAAGTGGAAGCTTGGTTCGGTCAGTTTGGAGATAGTGCTAATCCTTATGCAAGGTAGGTGCATGGTTTGCATGGAACATACCATATGCTTGGAAATCAATTTGGATGCACCCGATGGAACTCCTTGATGACGTGTGTCATTTGGAATCTCGCTTCGGTCCATTTGGAGACATTGTTAGTTTCGGTGCAAGATAGGTGCACAGTTTGCACCTAATGGACCTTAGTCTAAGAAACCATTTTGGACACACTTGTTGGTACTCCTAGGTGAAGGGGCTCAAGTGGATGCTCGGTTCGGTCTGTTTGGAGATTGTAACAGAACCGCCCAATTTACAAGAGATCAACTATGAAAAACTCCCGCCATAGCAGTTGCTTTAACATAATCGAACTCTCATAAACCCGGTAGTCCGTGAAATCACGAGGGATTTCAAACCAACCATCTTACAAGCCAAGATCGTAGTGATTCAACATAACAAGTCACATGTTACATCCATTTCACAAGTAGTTTGATATACATCAGAGTTCAAGATAGTTATTACCACTTAAGTTGAAAAGTAGCGGAAGCGAAGTAATTTGAAACTAATATTGCCCTTATTTCAAATAGATGCCAGTATCCAGGTCAATTCCAACAAAAGCAGTATAGATGAGGTAACTAAGAAGGATCATGCCCATGATCTTACTCCTCAAATACGGTAGGAGTCATCCAACTCTTGCAGTAGCCATGATACATCACAACCTGCAACAAGTGGGAATAAACCCTGAGTACGAGAAGGTACTCAGCTAGACTTACCCGTCATAAACCAGAAATAATATGACACCAAGGAGTATGCAAGGCTTTATTGGTGGGGCTAGCTTGACAACACTTTTTGCATAACAAGCTTAAGTTGCAACTAAGTAACCTTTCAGGTATTTAGCTCAAGTTGATAATCATTACCTGTCATCTATATTAGCACCTGTACTAGAGCAATCACTTGATTAAGATACAACAGTAGTACCCATATTTGATGTGGCATTTCTAACATCATCATACCATAACCATCCAAGTGTTCCATAAACATTACTACGATGACGTGGCTCAAGTCAAGTGCTCACTATCCAGGAGCGATGGCGATTCGAATCGATTTCTGACCAGCTGGCGAGTTATTCCCCACACAAACCACACTCACCGGCCAAAGTGAGCTACAGGTCACCATATTGCACTATCCAGGACCAATTCGCGGGTTCGGCAGGCACCGCCAGTACCCGAGGACCGTTCCGGCGACCGAGGTATCCAAGGTATACCAAGGTTGCGCGCCGCGCCCTCGTCGTTCTCCTCAACCATCACCAATATAGCGCATGGCGGCTCGACTCCCGGCCCGGATAGTGTTCAGGCTTCGCGGTCGGAATGACTTATCCTTCCAGCTAAGTGTGGGGCATGCGTTCAACATGACAAGAGGGCCGTCAACGATCGGTCCTTAATCGACACAGGCGGGGATAGATAGGCACCCAAGACCTCCATGTCTTGTTACTTCTCTACCATCGTCCCGCCCGGTCTCCAATTATTCATCCTCATCACTTGGTTATTTTCATGATAGCATATATAGCCAACCTTTTCAGGTGTCCACCTATCTCGCTCAGGTGACGGGACATCACCTGGCTTCTACCGGTCTAAGCATAGCTAAGCATTTAGATTCGATCCTGAATCTACATAGGGTTATAGGTATATTTGCTGGACAAGGAGTGTTATATGCAGCAAGGGTTTCACCCAACTCCTATACTTAATGCAACAATACATATATAACATATATTCTCAACTGCATTCAAAAGTAGTGGGAGACTTATAATGCTCCGGGGCTTGCCTGGGATTAACACTGAGTCAATTCAGTTAGTTGCTCCGTCTTGGTGACATCTAAGGTCACAACACTTGCTTAGTCCTTCCACCTTTGGGAGAGGTCCACCAAACACCATCTTTGAGTTTGATTCGACATCATGACCTTCACGTGATTCATCTAGCGCACCTAGATGAGATGCAAGATGCAAGTGCATGAATATAAAGAATAATAACACAACATGCATCACATAAAAGTATGCAAGACACAAGCATCTAAAGTTATTTAGCTAACATCACACAACCAATTATATAGAGCAAACAAATCAATCATGACACAAGTTTAACAAGTTTACAAGTGTATTACTTAATCACCATTAAAGACATGAATCACAGTTTGCACACACCAAGTAAAGCAATCAAGCATTCATGCATTTTCAGTAATTTTGGACATACATGCAGCAACTCAGTAAATAAATCATAACTAGAGCTACACAGCTCCAAAAGCTATGAAACAAGACATTCTGGAAATATTATAAAATTATCTACAATTCATCTTTAATCATATTAGCATGATTAACAAGTTAACCAAGTCAAACATGCATGACCATATAATCTGGTCCAGGAACTTACAGAGAACAAGCATTTCAAGGGATGGACTTCATACTACTGTAACTCATAAACCACTTAGCCAAATGATATGCAACTTTACCACAAGATATGTTAATAAATTATCTACATCTTTTATATAGACAAGTTGCACAGCAAACATCATTTATATCATGGAATTAGTTGCATAAATAAAACTGCTCATGCTGCCCAAACAGTAGGGGTATAATTACAAACAGAAAACTGATAGGCAATTCAAAGCAGCATAACCGGAGTTGTATACCTCCAGCCAACATGATTCTTATATTTTTGGAAAGCTTATAAAGTTACCTACAACTTTATTATTATCATCTAAATATGAATCTAGAGTTAACAAGGTCAATTAATCCCATAAAGACATCTCTGTCTAAAACATAGACAGAATCTGTCATGCCACATTAAACAGCCGTAACTTGAGTTTCACATGTCAATAAATTATGGTTATGTACTTTATAGAAAGCTTACTAAATTGTGAACAACTTTGTTATAAACATCTAGAGCTAAATATACAATTAACAAGGTCTCACATTACAAACAATGCAACCCTGTCTGGGTTTAGACAGAAACTGGAACAGTAATTTAAACCACTATAACTAAACATGTGCTTAACCAAAAATTGTGCTACTTATATTTATGGAAAGCTTATGAAAAGTACTACAACTCATATATTTTCATCAAGGCCTGATTCACAACTTAACTAAGCCAAACAATACAAACATGCAGACCTACTCACAATAGGAGCAAAGCAACACAGGGCAATTGTTATTTTCATAACTCTTAATCTATCAATCCTAAATTCATGAAACAAATGCCAGACATCAAATATTATATGTAAAGCATGCCACAATACTTTCACATTTATTTGAACAGTAATACAGTGGTTATGAAAAAGACAAATATAACAAGCAATTAAAACCAATCTGCACAGATCTATTTTTACCGTTAAAACATCAAACACAAACATGTAATATTATAGATATACTGCATAGAGAAATTCACAAGGATTCCAAAAAGTCCACATTTGCTATTTTACGACTTTTCTACGAATTTCTATGCATTTACAAAGTTCATCCATGAAATCTGCAAAAACAAAGAAAAAGGAAAACAGATCTTTCACCGGGGACCCTGGAGTTTCCAAGAATCACGCAACAGCCCACAAACACTATTCACATGAGTCATGGCTTCGCATCTGGAACCCTGAGTTGTTTTATATTCTAACACGAGGTCCCTTCTCTTCTTCTTTTACGGACAGAGAAGCCGGCAGCCGGCAGGACGTTCGAGCTCGAGGCTCATGGCCGAATGGTCACAAGCTACGGTCGTGGGAGGCCTGCCCGCTCCTTGCCGCGGCCAACCATAGCCACGCCAATCTCCTGGCCGGCTGAGGCAGCAGCAGCGCACCAGAGGAGCAGCACCGGCGACGGCGACAGATGGGAGAGAGCTGGAGAGAGAAGGAGGCGAGTGGAGGATGGGAGGGCAGTGCAGAGCGTGCTGGTGTGTGTGAGGAGCGTCTGGCGTGGCTTGCTGTCCACTTTAGACGAGCAGGAGCGCGTGTCAGCCATGGTGGGAGTGCTCTCACGCATGGTCGCCGCGTAGGCAATTCGTCGAGCACGTGGCATGCGACGGTGTGGCTCAGGTGGGAGGCGATTTTGGGCTTCTTCCGGGCCGAGTTTGAAGATGGGCCAAAAATGAAGTTTGCTCACCTCGGCCTGCTCTCCAACTTTGATTAAGGGTGCTTAGTCATTAGGCCAACAGATTAGGAGATAATTAGATGCCAAGTCACGAGTGTCAACGTATTGACGGTGATTAGCAAAACCAAGAATTGATGGTCCAAATCATGTCAAACTTGATGCAACTTTTTGTATGCTCTTCTCCAAATAATTATCCACAACTTTTATTCTTGGACCAGCTTGAGTTGCTTTACAAAAATACGAGAACGCGGCATGCCAACGGGTCGACGTCCGTTTAGCGATAAAATAACTTTTTGCTGTTTTGGGAGCTACTTTTAGATACACAAATGAACTCCAAATTTGATGATACTTGATCCATTGCTTTCATCAGGAAGAGTAGTCCAACTCATATTAAGGAATCTAATTGAGTTACCATAAGAATTTGGATAATATAATGTCATGAAGGAGCTAACTCACTGCTGTCACTTTCAGGGACAGCCAAAATATGGAGGTAGCAAATCAGCACTGAATTGATTCTTGAGAGCTCAATTTGATTAGGATAGGTACCAAACTAGCTCTTGATCCTTAAATAAAGTTTGTTCTACAGAAGCAATACTACAACTTTCATTTAGGGTCAAACCTCATAACTGCAACAAAAGTCAATCTTTCACTTTGGTCAAAGCAGTAACCCGATAAAGCTCCAAATAGGATTTTAGGCCAATTGAAGCATTTTCTTGACATAAGCTCAACATGAACCCTTCACGACTTTTGTTGTATAATTCATCTAGTGTCATATGAGCAAGTTTGCAAGGTTTGGTTGGTGACCCATGATTCCATTTCCTTAATAGAGTCATTCCAACAAGGATATAACTTATCATTTCATGTGACTTCTTGATTCCAAACTTCACCAAACATTTCCAGAGACCAACATAGATTGGGATGGATATAAGGCACATGGAAAAGGTTCCATTAGCATCATCAAAGCATACCTTTTAAAAAGGCATATATGCAAGCAAGGTTGCATCCACCAAGCCCAAGTTGGGGTTTACTTTCATAGATTGACTTTGACCTCTATATTACCATTGAACTTGTCATGTTTGAGCTCAAACCTAGTACTTAGCAAGTGACAAACACCTAGGGTGTTACAGAGATAGTGCTAATCTTGATGCAAGATAGGTGCACGGTTTGCATGGAACATAGGATATGCTTAGAAATCAATTAAGACGCACCTGATATAACTCCTTGATGATTTGTATCATATGGAATCTTGCTTCGGTTCGTTCAGAGACAGTGTTAGTTTTGGTAGAAGATATGTGCACGGTTTACGCCTAATGCACCATAGGCGAAGAAACCATTTTAGAAGCACCCGATGGTACCCATAGTTGAAGAGGCTCAAGTGGAGGCTCGATTTGGTCTGTTCGGATATAGTACTAATCTTGATGCAAGATAGTTGCACAGTTTGTATGCAACGTACTGTATGTTATGAAATCAATTTGGACGCACCCAATGGAACTCCTAGATGACGTGTGTCATATGCAATCTCGCTTCGGTCTGTTTGGAGACAATGTTAATTTCAATGCAAGATAGGTGCATAGTTTGTGCCTAATGCACCATAGTCTAAGAAACCATTTTTGACACACCTGTTTGTACTCCTAGATGAAGAGGCTCAAGTGGAAGCTCGGTTCGGTCTGTTTTGAGATAGTGGTAATCTTGATGCAAGATTGGTGCACGGTTTACATGGAACATACCATATGCTTGGAAATCAATTTGGATGCACCCGATGGAACTCCTTGATGACGTGTGTCATATGGAATCTCGCTTTGGTCTGTTTAGAAATAGTGTTAGTTTTGGTGCAAGATATGTGCATGGTTTGCGCCTAATGCACCATAGGCTAAGAAACCATTTTGGAAGCACCTGTTGGTACTTCGGTGAAGAGGCTCAAGTGGAAGCTCGGTTTGATCTATTTGGAGATAGTGCTAATCTTGATGCAAGATAGGTGCATGATTTGCAAGGAACATACCATATGCTTAGAAATCAATTTGGACGCACCCAATGGAACTCCTAAATGACATGCCTCATATGGAATCTTGCTTCAGTCCATTTGTAGACATTGTAAGTTTTAGTGCAAGATAGGTGCACATTTTGCGCCTAATGCTCCATAGTCTAAGAAACCATTTTGGACGCACTATTTGGTACTCCTGGGTGAAGAGGTTCAAGTGGAAGCTTGGTTCGGTCAGTTTGGAGATAGTGCTAATCCTTATGCAAGGTAGGTGCATGGTTTGCATGGAACATACCATATGCTTGGAAATCAATTTGGATGCACTCGATGGAACTCCTTGATGACGTGTGTCATTTGGAATCTCGCTTCGGTCCATTTGGAGACATTGTTAGTTTCGGTGCAAGATAGGTGCACAGTTTGTACCTAATGCACCTTAGTCTAAGAAACCATTTTGGACACACTTGTTGGTACTCCTATGTGAAGGGGCTCTAGTGGATGCTCGGTTCAGTTTGTTTGGAGATAGTGCTAATCTTGATGCAAGATAGATGCACGGTTTGCATGGAACATACGATATGCTTAGAAATCAATTAGGACGCACCTGATATAACTCCTTGATGATTTGTGTCATATGGAATCTGTGCTTCGGTTTGTTTAGAGATAGTGTTAGTTTTGGTAGAAGATATGTGCACGGTTTACAGCTAATGCACCATGGGCTAAGAAACCATTTTAGACGCACCCGATGGTACTCGTAGTTGAAGAGGCTCAAGTGGAGGCTCGATTTGGTCTGTTTGGATATAGTGCTAATCTTGATGCAAGATAGTTGCACAGTTTGCATGGAACGTACCATATGTTAAGAAATCAATTTGGACGCACCCAATGGAACTCCTGGATGACGTGTTTCATATGGAATCTCGCTTCGGTCTGTATGGAGACAATGTTAGTTTCGGCGAAAGATAGGTGCATAGTTTGTGCCTAATGCACCATAGTCTAAGAAACCATTTTTGACGCACCTATTTGTACTCCTAGATGAAGAGGCTCAAGTGGAAGCTCGGTTCGGTTTGTTTGGAGATAGTGCTAATCTTGATGCAACATAGGTGCACGGTTTGCATGGAACATACCATATGCTTGGAAATCAATTTGGATGCACCCGATGGAACTCCTTGATGACGTGTGTCATATGGAATCTTGCTTCTGTCCATTTGTAGACATTGTAAGTTTTAGTGCAAGATAGGTGCACAGTTTGCGCCTAATGCACCATAGTCTAAGAAACCATTTTGGAGGCACTATTTGGTACTCCTAGGTGAAGAGGCTCAAGTGGAAGCTTGGTTCATTCAGTTTGGAGATAGTGCTAATACTTATGCATGGTAGGTGCATGGTTTGCATGGAACATACCATATGCTTGGAAATCAATTTGGATGCACCCGATGGAACTCCTAGATGACGTGTGTCATATGGAATCTTGCTTCGGTCCGTTTATAGACATTGTAAGTTTTAGTGCAAGATAGGTGCACAGTTTGCGCCTAATGCACCATAGTCTAAGAAACCATTTTGGACGCACTATTTAGTTCTCCTGGGTGAAGAGGCTCAAGTGGAAGCTTGGTTCGGTCAGTTTGGAGATAGCGCTAATCCTTATGCAAGGTAGGTGCATGGTTTGTATGGAACATACCATATGCTTGGAAATCAATTTGGATGCACCCGATGGAACTCCTTGATGATGTGTGTCATTTGGAATCTCGCTTCGGTCCATTAGGAGACATTGTTAGTTTCGGTGCAAGATAGGTGCACAGTTTGCACCTAATGCACCTTAGTCTAAGAAACCATTTTGGACGCACTTATTGGTACTCCTAGGTGAAGGGGCTCAAGTGGATGCTCGGTTCGGTCTGTTTGGAGATAGTGCTAATCTTGATGCAAGATAGATGCACGGTTTGCATGGAACATACGATATGCTTAGAAATCAATTAAGACGCACCTGATATAACCCCTTGATGATTTGTGTCATATGGAATCTTGCTTCGGTTCGTTTAGAGACAGTGTTAGTTTTGGTAGAAGATATATGCACGGTTTACGCCTAATGCACCATAGGCGAAGAAACCATTTTAGAAGCACCCGATGGTACCCATAGTTGAAGAGGCTCAAGTGGAGGCTCGATTTGGTCTGTTCGGATATAGTGCTAATCTTGATGCAAGATAGTTGCACAGTTTGCATGCAACGTACTATATGTTATGAAATCAATTTGGACGCACCCAGTGGAACTCCTAGATGACGTGTGTCATATGCAATCTCGCTTCGGTCTGTTTGGAGACAATGTTAGTTTCGATGCAAGATAGGTGTATAGTTTGTGCCTAATGCACCATAGTCTAAGAAACCATTTTTGACACACCTGTTTGTACTCCTAGATGAAGAGGCTCCAGTGGAAGCTCAGTTCGGTCTGTTTTGAGATAGTGCTAATCTTGATGCAAGATTGGTGCACGGTTTACATGGAACATACCATATGCTTGGAAATCAATTTGGATGCACCCGATGGAACTCCTTGATGACGTGTGTCATATGGAATCTCGCTTTGGTCTGTTTAGAAATAGTGTTAGTTTTGGTGCAAGATATGTGCATGGTTTGCGCCTAATGCACCATAGGCTAAGAAACCATTTTGGAAGCACCTGTTGGTACTTCGGTGAAGAGGCTCAAGTGGAAGCTCGGTTTGATCTATTTGGAGATAGTGCAAATCTTGATGCAAGATAGGTGCATGATTTGCAAGGAACATACCATATGCTTAGAAATCAATTTGGACGCACCCAATGGAACTCCTAAACGACATGTCTCATATGGAATCTTGTTTCAGTCCATTTGTAGACATTGTATGTTTTAGTGCAAGATAGGTGCACATTTTGCGCCTAATGCTCCATAGTCTAAGAAACCATTTTGGACGCACTATTTGGTACTCCTGGGTGAAGAGGTTCAAGTGGAAGCTTGGTTCGGTCAGTTTGGAGATAGTGCTAATCCTTATGCAAGGTAGGTGCATGGTTTGCATGGAACATACCATATGCTTGGAAATCAATTTGGATGCACCCGATGGAACTCCTTGATGACGTGTGTCATTTGGAATCTCGCTTCGGTCCATTTGGAGACATTGTTAGTTTCGGTGCAAGATAGGTGCACAGTTTGCACCTAATGGACCTTAGTCTAATAAACCATTTTGGACGCACTTATTGGTACTCCTAGGTGAAGGGGCTCAAGTGGATGCTCGGTTCGGTCTGTTTGGAGATAGTGCTAATCTTGATGCAAGATAGATGCACGGTTTGCATGGAACATACGATATGCTTAGAAATCAATTAAGACGCACCTGATATAACCCCTTGATGATTTGTGTCATATGGAATCTTGCTTCGGTTCGTTTAGAGACAGTGTTAGTTTTGGTAGAAGATATATGCACGGTTTACGCCTAATGCACCATAGGCGAAGAAACCATTTTAGAAGCACCCGATGGTACCCATAGTTGAAGAGGCTCAAGTGGAGGCTCGATTTGGTCTGTTCGGATATAGTGCTAATCTTGATGCAAGATAGTTGCACAGTTTGCATGCAACGTACTATATGTTATGAAATCAATTTGGACGCACCCAGTGGAACTCCTAGATGACGTGTGTCATATGCAATCTCGCTTCGGTCTGTTTGGAGACAATGTTAGTTTCGATGCAAGATAGGTGTATAGTTTGTGCCTAATGCACCATAGTCTAAGAAACCATTTTTGACACACCTGTTTGTACTCCTAGATGAAGAGGCTCCAGTGGAAGCTCAGTTCGGTCTGTTTTGAGATAGTGCTAATCTTGATGCAAGATTGGTGCACGGTTTACATGGAACATACCATATGCTTGGAAATCAATTTGGATGCACCCGATGGAACTCCTTGATGACGTGTGTCATATGGAATCTCGCTTTGGTCTGTTTAGAAATAGTGTTAGTTTTGGTGCAAGATATGTGCATGGTTTGCGCCTAATGCACCATAGGCTAAGAAACCATTTTGGAAGCACCTGTTGGTACTTCGGTGAAGAGGCTCAAGTGGAAGCTCGGTTTGATCTATTTGGAGATAGTGCAAATCTTGATGCAAGATAGGTGCATGATTTGCAAGGAACATACCATATGCTTAGAAATCAATTTGGACGCACCCAATGGAACTCCTAAACGACATGTCTCATATGGAATCTTGTTTCAGTCCATTTGTAGACATTGTATGTTTTAGTGCAAGATAGGTGCACATTTTGCGCCTAATGCTCCATAGTCTAAGAAACCATTTTGGACGCACTATTTGGTACTCCTGGGTGAAGAGGTTCAAGTGGAAGCTTGGTTCGGTCAGTTTGGAGATAGTGCTAATCCTTATGCAAGGTAGGTGCATGGTTTGCATGGAACATACCATATGCTTGGAAATCAATTTGGAAGCACCCGATGGTACTCCGTGATGACGTGTGTCAATTGGAATCTCGCTTCGGTCCATTTGGAGACATTGTTAGATTCGGTGCGAGATAGGTGCACAGTTTGTACCTAATGCACCTTAGTCTAAGATAACCATCTTGGACACACTTGTTGGTACTCCTATGTGAAGGGGCTCTAGTGGATGCTCGGTTCAGTCTGTTTGGAGATAGTGCTAATCTTGATGCAAGATAGATGCACGGTTTGCATGGAACATACGATATGCTTAGAAATCAATTAGGACGCACCTGATATAACTCCTTGATGATTTGTGTCATATGGAATCTGTGCTTCGGTTTGTTTAGAGATAGTGTTAGTTTTGGTAGAAGATATGTG
The DNA here is from genome assembly GCF_000003195.3 of Sorghum bicolor. NCBI lineage: Eukaryota > Viridiplantae > Streptophyta > Magnoliopsida > Poales > Poaceae > Sorghum > Sorghum bicolor. The sequence goes on from NC_012871.2 coordinate 32,572,732, forward strand.
CACGGTTTACACCTAATGCACCATAGGGTAAGAAACCATTTTAGACGCACCCGATGGTACTCGTAGTTGAAGAGGCTCAAGTGGAGGCTCGATTTGGTCTGTTTGGATATAGTGCTAATCTTGATGCAAGATAGTTGCACAGTTTGCATGGAACGTACCATATGTTAAGAAATCAATTTGGACGCACCCAATGGAACTCCTGGATGACGTGTTTCATATGGAATCTCGCTTCGGTCTGTATGGAGACAATGTTAGTTTCGGCGAAAGATAGGTGCATAGTTTGTGCCTAATGCACCATAGTCTAAGAAACCATTTTTGACGCACCTATTTGTACTCCTAGATGAAGAGGCTCAAGTGGAAGCTCGGTTCGGTTTGTTTGGAGATAGTGCTAATCTTGATGCAACATAGGTGCACGGTTTGCATGGAACATACCATATGCTTGGAAATCAATTTGGATGCACCCGATGGAACTCCTTGATGACGTGTGTCATATGGAATCTTGCTTCTGTCCATTTGTAGACATTGTAAGTTTTAGTGCAAGATAGGTGCACAGTTTGCGCCTAATGCACCATAGTCTAAGAAACCATTTTGGAGGCACTATTTGGTACTCCTAGGTGAAGAGGCTCAAGTGGAAGCTTGGTTCATTCAGTTTGGAGATAGTGCTAATACTTATGCATGGTAGGTGCATGGTTTGCATGGAACATACCATATGCTTGGAAATCAATTTGGATGCACCCGATGGAACTCCTAGATGACGTGTGTCATATGGAATCTTGCTTCGGTCCGTTTATAGACATTGTAAGTTTTAGTGCAAGATAGGTGCACAGTTTGCGCCTAATGCACCATAGTCTAAGAAACCATTTTGGACGCACTATTTAGTTCTCCTGGGTGAAGAGGCTCAAGTGGAAGCTTGGTTCGGTCAGTTTGGAGATAGCGCTAATCCTTATGCAAGGTAGGTGCATGGTTTGTATGGAACATACCATATGCTTGGAAATCAATTTGGATGCACCCGATGGAACTCCTTGATGACGTGTGTCATTTGGAATCTCGCTTCGGTCCATTAGGAGACATTGTTAGTTTCGGTGCAAGATAGGTGCACAGTTTGCACCTAATGCACCTTAGTCTAAGAAACCATTTTGGACGCACTTATTGGTACTCCTAGGTGAAGGGGCTCAAGTGGATGCTCGGTTCGGTCTGTTTGGAGATAGTGCTAATCTTGATGCAAGATAGATGCACGGTTTGCATGGAACATACGATATGCTTAGAAATCAATTAAGACGCACCTGATATAACCCCTTGATGATTTGTGTCATATGGAATCTTGCTTCGGTTCGTTTAGAGACAGTGTTAGTTTTGGTAGAAGATATGTGCACGGTTTACGCCTAATGCACCATAGGCGAAGAAACCATTTTAGAAGCACCCGATGGTACCCATAGTTGAAGAGGCTCAAGTGGAGGCTCGATTTGGTCTGTTCGGATATAGTGCTAATCTTGATGCAAGATAGTTGCACAGTTTGCATGCAACGTACTATATGTTATGAGATCAATTTGGATGCACCCAGTGGAACTCCTAGATGACGTGTGTCATATGCAATCTCGATTCGGTCTGTTTGGAGACAATGTTAGTTTCGATGCAAGATAGGTGTATAGTTTGTGCCTAATGCACCATAGTCTAAGAAACCATTTTTGACACACCTGTTTGTACTCCTAGATGAAGAGGCTCCAGTGGAAGCTCGGTTCGGTCTGTTTTGAGATAGTGCTAATCTTGATGCAAGATTGGTGCACGGTTTACATGGAACATACCATATGCTTGGAAATCAATTTGGATGCACCCGATGGAACTCCTTGATGACGTGTGTCATATGGAATCTCGCTTTGGTCTGTTTAGAAATAGTGTTAGTTTTGGTGCAAGATATGTGCATGGTTTGCGCCTAATGCACCATAGGCTAAGAAACCATTTTGGAAGCACCTGTTGGTACTTCGGTGAAGAGGCTCAAGTGGAAGCTCGGTTTGATCTATTTGGAGATAGTGCTAATCTTGATGCAAGATAGGTGCATGATTTGCAAGGAACATACCATATGCTTAGAAATCAATTTGGACGCACCCAATGGAACTCCTAAATGAAGTGTCTCATATGGAATATTGCTTCAGTCCATTTGTAGACATTGTAAGTTTTAGTGCAAGATAGGTGCACATTTTGCGCCTAATGCACCATAGTCTAAGAAACCATTTTGGACGCACTATTTGGTACTCCTAGGTGAAGAGGTTCAAGTGGAAGCTTGGTTCGGTCAGTTTGGAGATAGTGCTAATCCTTATGCAAGGTAGGTGCATGGTTTGCATGGAACATACCATATGCTTGGAAATCAATTTGGATGCACCCGATGGAACTCCTTGATGACGTGTGTCATATGGAATCTCGCTTTGGTCTGTTTAGAAATAGTGTTAGTTTTGATGCAAGATATGTGCATGGTTTGCGCCTAATGCACCATAGGCTAAGAAACCATTTTGGAAGCACCTGTTGGTACTTCGGTGAAGAGGCTCAAGTGGAAGCTCGGTTTGATCTATTTGGAGATAGTGTTAATCTTGATGCAAGATAGGTGCAAGATTTGCAAGGAACATACCATATGCTTAGAAATCAATTTGGACGCACCCAATGGAACTCCTAAATGACGTGTCTCATATGGAATCTTGCTTCAGTCCATTTGTAGACATTGTAAGTTTTAGTGCAAGATAGGTGCACATTTTGTGCCTAATGCACCATAGTCTAAGAAACCATTTTGGACGCACTATTTGGTACTCCTGGGTGAAGAGGTTCAAGTGGAAGCTTGGTTCGGTCAGTTTGGAGATAGTGCTAATCCTTATGCAAGGTAGGTGCATGGTTTGCATGGAAGATACAATATGCTTGGAAATCAATTTGGATGCACCCGATGGAACTCCTTGATGACGTGTTTCATTTGGAATCTCGCTTCGGTCTATTTGGAGACATTGTTAGTTTCGGTGCAAGATAGGTGCACAGTTTGCACCTAATGGACCTTAGTCTAAGAAACCATTTTGGACAAACTTGTTGGTACTCCTAGGCGAAGGGGCTCAAGTGGATGCTCGGTTCGGTCTGTTTGGAGATAGTGCTAATCTTGATGCAAGATAGGTGCACGGTTTGCATGGAACATATGATATGCTTAGAAATCAATTAAGACGCACCTGATATAACTCCTTGATGATTTGTATCATATGGAATCTTGCTTCGGTTCGTTCAGAGACAGTGTTAGTTTTGGTAGAAGATATGTGCACGGTTTACGCCTAATGCACCATAGGCGAAGAAACCATTTTAGAAGCACCCGATGGTACCCATAGTTGAAGAGGCTCAAGTGGAGGCTCGATTTGGTCTGTTCAGATATAGTGCTAATCTTGATGCAAGATAGTTGCACAGTTTGCATGCAACGTACTATATGTTATGAAATCAATTTGGACGCACCCAGTGGAACTCCTAGATGACGTGTGTCATATGCAATCTCGATTCGGTCTGTTTGGAGACAATGTTAGTGTCGATGCAAGATAGGTGTATAGTTTGTGCCTAATGCACCATAGTCTAAGAAACCATTTTTGACACACCTGTTTGTACTCCTAGATGAAGAGGCTCCAGTGGAAGCTCGGTTCGGTCTGTTTTGAGATAGTGCTAATCTTGATGCAAGATTGGTGCACGGTTTACATGGAACATACCATATGCTTGGAAATCAATTTGGATGCACCCGATGGAACTCCTTGATGACGTGTGTCATATGGAATCTCGCTTTGGTCTGTTTAGAAATAGTGTTAGTTTTAGTGCAAGATATGTGCATGGTTTGCGCCTAATGCACCATAGGCTAAGAAACCATTTTGGAAGCACCTGTTGGTACTTCGGTGAAGAGGCTCAAGTGGAAGCTCGGTTTGATCTATTTGGAGATAGTGCTAATCTTGATGCAAGATAGGTGCATGATTTGCAAGGAACATACCATATGCTTAGAAATCAATTTGGACGCACCCAATGGAACTCCTAAATGAAGTGTCTCATATGGAATCTTGCTTCAGTCCATTTGTAGACATTGTAAGTTTTAGTGCAAGATAGGTGCACATTTTGCGCCTAATGCACCATAGTCTAAGAAACCATTTTGGACGCACTATTTGGTACTCCTGGGTGAAGAGGTTCAAGTGGAAGCTTGGTTCGGTCAGTTTGGAGATAGTGCTAATCCTTATGCAAGGTAGGTGCATGGTTTGCATGGAACATACAATATGCTTGGAAATCAATTTGGATGCACCCGATGGAACTCCTTGATGACGTGTGTCATTTGGAATCTCGCTTCGGTCTATTTGGAGACATTGTTAGTTTCGGTGCAAGATAGGTGCACAGTTTGCACCTAATGGACCTTAGTCTAATAAACCATTTTGGACACACTTGTTGGTACTCCTAGGTGAAGGGGCTCAAGTGGATGCTCGGTTCGGTCTGTTTGGAGATAGTGCTAATCTTGATGCAAGATAGGTGCACGGTTTGCATGGAACATATGATATGCTTAGAAATCAATTAAGACGCACCTGATATAACTCCTTGATGATTTGTATCATATGGAATCTTGCTTCGGTTCGTTCAGAGACAGTGTTAGTTTTGGTAGAAGATATGTGCACGGTTTACGCCTAATGCACCATAGGCGAAGAAACCATTTTAGAAGCACCCGATGGTACCCATAGTTGAAGAGGCTCAAGTGGAGGCTCGATTTGGTCTGTTCGGATATAGTGCTAATCTTGATGCAAGATAGTTGCACAGTTTGCATGCAACGTACTATATGTTATGAAATCAATTTGGACGCACCCAATGGAACTCCTAGATGACGTGTGTCATATGCAATCTCGCTTCGGTCTGTTTGGAGACAATGTTAGTTTCGATGCAAGATAGGTGCATAGTTTGTGCCTAATGCACCATAGTCTAAGAAACCATTTTTGACACACCTGTTTGTACTCCTAGATGAAGAGGCTCAAGTGGAAGCTCGGTTCGGTCTGTTTTGAGATAGTGGTAATCTTGATGCAAGATTGGTGCACGGTTTACATGGAACATACCATATGCTTGGAAATCAATTTGGATGCACCCGATGGAACTCCTTGATGACGTGTGTCATATGGAATCTCGCTTTGGTCTGTTTAGAAATAGTGTTAGTTTTGGCGCAAGATATGTGCATGGTTTGCGCCTAATGCACCATAGGCTAAGAAACCATTTTGGAAGCACCTGTTGGTACTTCGGAGAAGAGGCTCAAGTCGAAGCTCGGTTTGATCTATTTGGAGATAGTGCTAATCTTGATGCAAGATAGGTGCATGATTTGCAAGGAACATACCATATGCTTAGAAATCAATTTGGACGCACCCAATGGAACTCCTAAATGAAGTGTCTCATATGGAATCTTGCTTCAGTCCATTTGTAGACATTGTAAGTTTTAGTGCAAGATAGGTGCACATTTTGCGCCTAATGCACCATAGTCTAAGAAACCATTTTGGACGCACTATTTGGTACTCCTGGGTGAAGAGGTTCAAGTGGAAGCTTGGTTCGGTCAGTTTGGAGATAGTGCTAATCCTTATGCAAGGTAGGTGCATGGTTTGCATGGAACATACAATATGCTTGGAAATCAATTTGGATGCACCCGATGGAACTCCTTGATGACGTGTGAAATTTGGAATCTCGCTTCGGTCTATTTGGAGACATTGTTAGTTTCGGTGCAAGATAGGTGCACAGTTTGCACCTAATGGACCTTAGTCTAAGAAACCATTTTGGACACACTTGTTGGTACTCCTAGGTGAAGGGGCTCAAGTGGATGCTCGGTTCGGTCTGTTTGGAGATAGTGCTAATCTTGATGCAAGATAGGTGCACGGTTTGCATGGAACATATGATATGCTTAGAAATCAATTAAGACACACCTGATATAACTCCTTGATGATTTGTATCATATGGAATCTTGCTTCGGTTCGTTCAGAGACAGTGTTAGTTTTGGTAGAAGATATGTGCACGGTTTACGCCTAATGCACCATAGGCGAAGAAACCATTTTAGAAGCACCCGATGGTACCCATAGTTGAAGAGGCTCAAGTGGAGGCTCGATTTGGTCTGTTCGGATATAGTGCTAATCTTGATGCAAGATAGTTGCACAGTTTGCATGCAACGTACTATATGTTATGAAATCAATTTGGACGCACCCAATGGAACTCCTAGATGACGTGTGTCATATGCAATCTCGCTTCGGTCTGTTTGGAGACAATGTTAGTTTCGATGCAAGATAGGTGCATAGTTTGTGCCTAATGCACCATAGTCTAAGAAACCATTTTTGACACACCTGTTTGTACTCCTAGATGAAGAGGCTCAAGTGGAAGCTCGGTTCGGTCTGTTTTGAGATAGTGGTAATCTTGATGCAAGATTGGTGCACGGTTTACATGGAACATACCATATGCTTGGAAATCAATTTGGATGCACCTGATGGAACTCCTTGATGATGTGTGTCATATGGAATCTCGCTTTGGTCTGTTTAGAAATAGTGTTAGTTTTGGTGCAAGATATGTGCATGGTTTGCGCCTAATGCACCATAGGCTAAGAAACCATTTTGGAAGCACCTGTTGGTACTTCGGTGAAGAGGCTCAAGTGGAAGCTCGGTTTGATCTATTTGGAGATAGTGCTAATCTTGATGCAAGATAGGTGCATGATTTGCCAGGAACATACCATATGCTTAGAAATCAATTTGGACGCATATGATGACATGTTTCATTCAAAATCTTGCTTTGGTTTGTTTGGAGACAGTGTTAGTTTTGGTGCAAGAGAGGTGCAAGGCTTGCACATAATGCAGCATACGCTAAGAAACCATTTTGGACGCACCCGATGGTACTCATAGGTAAAAGGCTCAAGTGAAAGCTCGGTTTGGTCTATTTGGAGATAGTGCTAATCTTGATACAAGATAGATGCACGGTCTGCATTGAACGTATCATATGCTTAGGAACTCCTTGATGACATGTGTCATATGGAATCTCGGTTTGGTATGCTTAGAGACAGTATTTGTTTCGGTGCAAGATATGTGCACGGTTTGCGCCTAATGCACCAAAGTCTAAGAAACCATTTTGGAAGCACCTGTTGGTACTCCTAGGTGAAGAGGCTCAAGTGGAGGCTCAATTCGGTCTATTTAGAGATAGTGCTAATCTTGATGCAAGATAGGTGCACGATTTGCATGGAACATACCATAAGCTCAGAAATCAGCTTGGACGCACTAGATGGAACTGCTAGATTACATCTGTCATATGGAATCTCACTTCGGTCTATTTAGAGACAGTTTTAGTTTCGGGGCAAGATAGGTCCACAGTTTGCACCTAATGCACCATAGGATCAGAAACCGTTTTGGACGCACCCGATGGTACTCCTAGGTCAAGGGGCTCAAGTGAAAGCTCGGTTTGGTCTGTCTGGAGATAGTGCTAATCTTGATGCAAGATAGATGCACGGTTTGCATGGAACATACGATATGCTCAGAAATCAATTAGGACGCACCTGATATAACTCCTTGTTGATGTATATCATTTGGAATCTTTCTTCGGTTTGTTTAGAGAGAGTGTTAGTTTTGGCAGAACATATGTGCACGGTTTACGCCAAATGCACCATAGGCTAAGAAAACATTTTAGACGCACCTAATGGTACTCATAGTTGAAGAGGCTCAAGTGGAGGCTCAATTTGGTCTGTTCGGATATAGTGCTAAACTTGATGCAAGATATATGCAACGTACCATATGTTAATAAATCAATTTGGACGCACCCGTGGACGTGTGTCATATGGAATCTCGCTTCGGTCTGTTTGGAGACAATGTTAGTTTCGGTGCAAGATAGGTGCATAGTTTGTGCCTAATGCACCATAGTCTAAGAAACCTTTTTGGACGCACTATTTGGTACTCTTGGGTGAAGAGGCTCAAGTGGAAGGTTGGTTCGGTCAGTTTGGAGATAGTGCTAATCCTTATTCAAGGTAGGTGCATGGTTTGCATGGAACATACCATATGCTTGGAAATCAATTTGGATGCACCCGATGGAACTCTTTGATGACGTGTGTCATATGAAATCTCGCTTCGGTCCATTTGGAGACATTGTTAGTTTCGGTGCAAGATAGGTGCATAGTTTGCACCTAATGCACCATAGTCTAAGAAACCATTTTGGACGCACTTGTTGGTACTCCTAGGTGAAGGGGCTCAAGTGGATGCTCGGTTCGGTCTGTTTGGAGATAGTGCTAATCTTGATGCAAGATTGTGGCACGGTTTGCATGGAACATACAATATGGTTAGAAATCAATTAGGACCCACCTGATATAACTCCTTGATGATTTGTGTCATATGGAATCTTGCTTCAGTTCGTTTAGAGACAGAGTTAGTTTTGGTAGAAGATATGTGCACGGTTTACGCCTAATGCACCATTTTAGACGCACCCGATGGTACTCGTAGTTGAAGAGGCTCAAGTGGAGGCTCGATTTGGTCTGTTCGGAGATAGTGCTAATCTTGACGCAAGATAGTTGCATAGTTTGCCTGCAACGTACCATATGTTAAGAAATCAATTTGGACTAACCCAATGGAACTCCTAGATGACGTGTGTCATATGGAATCTTGCTTCGGTCTGTTTGCAGACAATGTTAGTTTCGGTGCAAGATAGGTGCATAGTTTGTGCGTAATGCACCATAGTCTAAGAAACCATTTTTGACACACCTATTTGTACTCCTAGATGAAGAGGCTCAAGTGGAAGCTCGGTTTGGTCTGTTTGGAGATAGTGCTAAAATTGATGCAAGATAGGTGCACGGTTTGCATGGAACATACCATATGCTTGGAAATCAATTTGGATGCACCCGATGGAACTCCTTGATGACGTGTGTCATATGGAATCTCACTTTGGTCTGTTTAGAAATAGTGTTAGTTTCGGTGCAAGATATGTGCATGGTTTGCGCCTAATGCACCATAGTCTAAGAAACCATTTTGGAAGCACCTGTTGGTACTTCGGTGAAGAGGCTCAAGTGGAAGCTCGGTTTGATCTATTTGGAGATAGTGCTAATCTTGATGCAAGATAGGTGCATGATTTGCAAGGAACATACCATATGTTTAGAAATCAATTTTGACGCACCCAATGGATCTCCTAGATAACGTGTGTCATATGGAATCTTGCTTCGGTCCGTTTGTAGACATTGTATGTTTTTAGTGCATGATAGGTGCACAGTTTGCGCCTAATGCACCATAGTCTAAGAAACCATTTTGGACGCACTTGTTGGTACTCCTAGGTGAAGGGGCTCAAGTGGAAGCTCGGTTCGGTCTGTTTGGAGATAGTGCTAATCTTGATACAAGATAGGTGCACGGTTTGCATGGAACATACCATATGCTTGGAAATCAATTTGGATGCACCCGATGGAACTCCTTGATGACGTGTGTCATATGGAATCTAGCTTTGGTCTGTTTAGAAATAGTGTTAGTGTCGGTGCAAGATATGTGCATGGTTTGCACCTAATGCACCATAGTCAAAGAAACCATTTTGGAAGCACCTGTTGGTACTTTGGTGAAGAGGCTCAAGTGAAAGCTCGGTTTGATCTGTTTGGAGATAGTGCTAATCTTGATGCAAGATAGTTGTATGGAACGTACCATATGTTATGAAATAAATTTGGACGCACCCAATGGAACTCCTAGATGATGTATGTCATATGGAATCTTACTTTGGTCCGTTGGTAGACATTGTAAGTTATAGTGCAAGATAGGTGCACAGTTTGCGCCTATTGCACCATAGTCTAAGAAACCATTTTGGATGCACTATTTGGTACTCTTGGATGAAGAGGCTCAAGTGGAAGCTTGGTTCAGTCAGTCTGGAGATAGTGCTAACCCTTATGCATGGTAGGTGCATGGTTTACATGGAACATACCATATGCTTTGAAATCAATTTGGATGCACCCGATGGACCTCCTTGATGACGTGTGTCATATGGAATCTCGCTTCGGTCCATTTCGAGACATTGTTAGTTTCGGTGCAAGATAGGTGCACAGTTTGCACCTAATGCACCATAGTCTGAGAAACCATTTTGGACGCACTTGTTGGTCCTAGGTGAAGGGGTTCAAGTGGATGCTCGGTTCGGCCTCTTTGGAGATAGTGCTAATCTTGATGCAAGATAGGTGCACGGTTTGCATGGAACATACCAAATTCTAGGAAATCAATCTGGACGCACATGATGGAACTCCTAGATGACATGTGTCATACGAAATTTTTCTTCGGTCTATTTGGAGACAATGTTAGTTTCGGTGCAAGATAGGTGCAAGGTTTGCACATAATGCAGCATAGGCTAAGAAACCATTTTGGACGCACCCGATGGTACTCCTAGTTAAAAGGCTCAAGTGAAAGATCAGTTTGGTCTATTTGGAGATAGTGCTAATCTGGATGCAAGAAAGATGCACGGTCTGCTTGGAACGTACCATATGCTTAGAAATTAATTTGGACACACCTGATAGAACTCCTTTATGACGTGTGTCATATGGAATCTTGCTTTGGTGTGCTTAGAGACAGTATTCGTTATGGTGCAAGATATGTGCACGGTTTGCGCCTAATGCACCAAAGTCTAAGAAACCATTTTGGAAGCACCTGTTGATACTCATAGGTGAAGAGACTCAAGTGGAGGCTCGGTTCGGTCTGTTCAGAGATATGGTGTATTGGGCACAAACCGCGCACCTATCTTGCACCAAAACTAACACTATCTCCAAACAGACCAAAGCAAGATATCAGATGACACACATCATCTAGGAGTTCTATTGGGTGCATCTATATTGACTTTTAAGCATATGGTATGTTCCATGCAGACTGTGCACCTATCTTACATGAATATTAGCACTATCTCCAAACATATCGTACCGAGCTTCACTCGAGTCTCTTCACCTAGAAGTACGATTAGGTGCTTCCACAACTATTTCTAAGCCTATGGTGCATTAGGCGCACACCGTGCACCTATCTTGTACCGAAACTAACACTATCTACAAATGGACTGAAGTGAGATTCCATATGACACACATCACCTAGGAGTTCTATCGGGTGCGTCCAAACTGATTTCTGAGCATATGGTACGTTCCATGCAAACCGTGCACCTATCTTGCGTCAAGATTTGTATTATCTCCAAACAGACCGAACCAAGCTTCCACTCGAGCCTACCAAGCTTCCACTTGAGCCTCTTCACTTAGGAGTACCAACAAGTGCGTCCAAAATGGTTTCTTAGGCTATGGTGCATTAGGCGCAAACCGTACACCTATCTTGCACCAAAACTAACACTGTCTCCAAATAGACCAAAGTGAGATTCCATATGACACACGTCATCTCAGAGTTCCATCGGGAGCGTCCAAATTGATTTATGAGCATATGGTACGTTCCATGCAAATCTTGCACCTATCTTGCATCAAGATTAGTAGTATCTCCAAACAGACCGAACCAAGCTTCCACTTGAGCCTCTTCATCTAGGAGTACCAATAGGTGAGCCCAAAATGGTTTCTTAGGCTATGGTGCATTAGGCATAAACTCTGCACCTATCTTGCACCGAAACGAATACTGTCTCCAAACGGACAAAGCGAGATTCCATACGACACACGTCATCTAGGAGTTCCATTAGGTGCATCCAAATTAATTTTCAAGCATATGGTATGTCCCATACAAACTGTGCACCTATCTTGCATCAAGATTAGGACTATCTCCAAACAGACCGAACCAAGCTTCCACTTGAGCCTCTTCAGCTAGGAGTTCTATCGGGTGCATCCAAATTGAATTCTGAGCATATGATACGTTCCATGCAAACCGTGCAATCTTGCATCAAGATTAGCACTATCTCCAAACATACCGAACCAACCTTCCACTTGAGCATCTTCGGCTAGGAGTACCATTGGCTGCATCCAAAATGGTTTCTTAGAGTATGGTGCATTAGGCACAAACCGTGCACCTATCTTGCACCGAAACTAACACTATCTCCTAACAGACCAAAGCGATATTAGATGACACACACCATCTAGGAGTTCTATCGGGTGCGTGCAAATTGATTTTCAAGCATATGGTATGTTCCATACAAACCTTGCACCTATCTTACATGAAGATTAGCACTATCTCCAAACAGATCTTACCGAGCTTTCACTTGAGCCTCTTCACCTAGGAGTACCATCGGGTGCTTCCACAACTGTTTCTAAGCCTATGGTGCATTAGGCGCACACCGTGCACCTATCTTACACCGAAACTAACACTATCTCCAAACGGATCAAAGTGAGATTCCATATGACACAGGTCATCTAGGAGTTCTATCGAGCGCGTCCAAATTGATTTTCGAGTATATGGTACGTCCATGCAAACCGTGCACCTATCTTGCGTCAAGATTAGCATTATCTCCAAACAGACCAAACCAAGCTTCCACTTGAGCCTCTTCAACTAGGAGTACAATCGGGTGCGTCCGAATTGGTTTCTTTGGCTATGGTGCATTAGACATAAACCGTGCACCTATCTTGCACTGAAACTAACACTGTCTCCAAACGGACGAAGCGACATTCCATATGACACACGTCACTAGGAGTTCCATCAGGTGCATCCAAATCGATTTTCAAGAATATGGTATGTCCCATGCAAACCGAGCACCTATCTTGCATCAAGATTAGCACTATCTCCAAATAGACCGAACCAAGCTTCCACTTGAGCCTCTTCAGCTAAGAGTTCCATCAGGTGCGTCCAAATTGATTTCCAAGCATATGGTACGTTCCATACAAACCGTGCAACTATCTTGCATCAAGATTAGCACTATCTCCAAATAGACCGAACCGAGCTTCCTCTTGAGCTTTTCAGCTAGGAGTACCATCGGGTGCGTCCAAAATGGTTTCTTAGTTTATGGTGCATTAGGCACAAACCATGCACCTATCTTGCACCGAAATTAACACTATCTCCACACAGACCAAAGTGAGATATTAGATGTCATACACCATCTAGGAGTTCTATCGGGTGCGTCCAAATTGATTTTCAAGCATATGGTATGTTCCATACAAACCGTGCACCTATCTTATATGAAGATTAGCACTATCTCCAAACAGATTGTACTGAGCTTTCACTTTAGCCTCTTCACCTAGAAGTACCATCGGGTGCTTCCACAACTATTTCTAAGCCTATGGTGCATTAGGCGCACATCGTGCACCTATCTTACACCGAAACTAACTCTATCTCCAAACTAGATCAAAGTGAGATTCCATATGACAAACGTTATCTAGGAGTTCTATCATGTGCGTCCAAATTGATTTCTGAGCATATGGTACGTTTCATGCATACCGTGCACCTATCTTGCGTCAAGATTAGTAGTATCTCCAAATAGACCGAACCAAGCTTCCACTTGAGCCTCTTCACCTAGGAGTACCAACAGGTGCATCTAAAATGGTTTCTTAGGCTATGGTGCATTAGGCATAAACTTTGCACCTATCTTGCACTGAAACTAACACTGTCTCCAAATAGATGAAGCGAGATTCCATATGACACACGTCATCTAGGAGTTCCATCACGTGCATCCAAATCGATTTTCAAGCATATGGTATGTCCCATGCAAACCGTGCACCTATCTTGCATCAAGATTAGCACTATCTCCAAAGAAACCAAACCAAGCTTTCACTTGTGCCCCTTTACCTAGGAATACCATTGGGTGCGTCCAAAATTGTTTCTTAGCCTATCGTGCATTAGGCGCAAACCGTGCACCTTTCTTGCACCGAAACTAACACTGTCTCCAAAGAGTACCATCGGGTGCTTCCACAACTGTTTCTAAGCCTATGGTGCATTAGGTGCATACCGTGCTTCTATCTTACGCCGAAACTAACACTATCTCCAAATGGACCGAAGTGAGATTTCATATGACACACGTCATCTATGAGTTCTATCGGGTGCGTCCAAATTGTTTTCCTAGCATATGGTACGTCCATCCAAACCGTGCACCTATCTTGCGTCAATATTAGCACTATCTCCAAACAGACCAAACCGAGCTTCCACTTGAGCCTCTTCATTTAGGAGTACAATCCGGTGCGTCCAAAAGGGTGTGTTAGAGTATGGTGCATTAGGCACAAACCATGCACCTATCTTGCACTGAAACTAACACTATCTCCAAACGGACTAAAGCGAGGTTACATATGACACACAACATCTAGGAGTTCCATGCAAACCGTGCACCTATCTTGCATCAAGATTAGTAGTATCTCCAAACAGACCAAACCAAGCTTCCACTTGAGTCTCTTCACCTAGGAGTAGCAATAGGTGCGTCCAGAATGGTTTCTTATGCTATTGTGCATTAGGCGCAAACTGTGCACATATCTTCCACCAAAACTAAAACTACCTCCAAACAGATCAAAGCGAGATTTCATATGACACACGTCATCTAGGAGTTCCATCGGGTGTGTTCAAATTGATTTCCGAGCATATAGTACGTTTCATGCAAACCGTGCACCTATCTTGCATCCAAAATAAACCGAACCGAGCATCCACTTGAGACTCTTCAGCTAGGAACACAATCGGGTGCATCCAAAATGGTTTGTTAGAGTATGGTGCATTAGGCACAAACCATGCACCTATCTTGCACTGAAACTAACACTATCTCCAAACAAAAAAAGTGAGATATCAAATGACACACATCACCTAGGAGTTCTATAGGGTGTGTCCAAATTGATTTTCAAGCATATGGTATGTTCCATGCAAACCGTGCACCTATCTTACATGAAGATTAGCACTATCTCCAAACAAATCGTACCGAGCTTTCACTTGAGCCTCTTCACCTAGGAGTACCATCGGGTGCTTCCACAATGGTTTTTGAGCCTATGGTACATTAGGCGCAAACCGTACACTTATCTTGCACCGAAACTAACAATATCTCCAAATGGACCGAAGTGAGATTCCATATGACACACGTCATCTAGGAGTTCTATCGGGTGCGTCCAAATTGATTTTCGAGCATATGGTACATTCCATGCAAACCGTGCACCTATCTTGCACCGAAACTAACACTATCTTTAAACAGACCAAGACGAGATTACATATGACACATGACATCGAGGAGTTCCATCGGATGCGTCCAAATAGATTTCCAAGCATATGGTACATTCCATGCAAACCATGCACCTATCTTGCATCAAGATTAGCAGTATCTCCAAACAGACCGAACCCAAGCTTCCACTTGAGCCTCTTCATCTAGGAGTTCTATCGGGTGCATCCAAATTGAAATCTAAGCATATGATACGTTTCATGCAAACCGTGCAATCTTGCATCAAGATTAGCACTATCTCCAAACAGACCGAACCAACCTTCCATTTGAGCCTCTTCGGCTAGGAGTACCATTGGCTGCATCCAAAATGGTTTCTTAGAGAATGGTGCATTAGGCACAAACCGTGCACCTATCTTGCACCAAAACTAACACTATCTCCAAACAGACTAAAGCGATATTAGATGACACACACCATCTAGGAGTTCTATCAGGTGCGTGCAAATTGATTTTCAAGCATATGGTATGTTTCATACAAACCTTGCACCTATCTTACATTGAAGATTAGCACTATCTCCAAACAGATCTTACTGAGCTTTCACTTGAGCCTCTTCACCTCTATCTTGCACCAAAACTAACACTGTCTCCAAACAGACCAAAGCGAGAATTCATATGACACACGTCATCTAGGAGTTCCATCGGGTGCGTCCAAATTGATTTCTGAGCATATGGTATGCTCCATGCAAACCGTGCACCTATCTTGCATCAAGATTAGCACCATCACCAAATAGACCAAACCAAGCTTCCACTTGAGCATCTTCACCACGGACCAACAGGTGTGTCCAAAATGGTTTCTTAGACTATGGTGCATTAGACGCAAACGGTGCACCTATCTTGCACTGAAACTAACACTATCTCCAAACGGACCAAAGCGAGATTCCATATGACACACGTCATCTAGGAGTTCCATCGGGTGCGTCCAAATTGATTTCTGAGCATATGGTACGTTCCATGCAAACAGTGCACCTATCTTGCATCAAGATTAGCACCATCACCAAATAGACCGAACCGAGCTTCCACTTGAGCCACTTCACCTCGGATCAATAGGTGCGTCCAAAATGGTTTCTTAGACTATGGTGCATTAGACGCAAACTGTCCACCTATCTTGCACCGAAACTAACACTATCTACAAACGGACCAAACCGAGATTCCATATGACACACGTCATCTAGGAGTACCAACAAGTGCCTCAAAATTGATTTCTGAGCATATGGTACGTTGCATGCAAACTGTGCAACTATCCTGCATCAAGATTAGCTGTATCTCCAAGCAGACCGTGCATTAGGCACAAACTATGCACCTATCTTGCACCAAAACTAACACTGTCTCCAAACGGATTGAAACGAGATTCTATATGAAACACGTCATATAGGACTTCCATCAGGTGCGTCCAAATTGATTTCCATATGTGGTACATTCCAAGTAAACTGTGCACCTATTTTGCATTCAAGAGTAGCACTATCTCCAAATGGACTGAACCGAGCTTTCACTTGAGCCACTTCACCTAGGAGTACCATCTGGTGCGTCCAAAATCATTTCTTAGCCTGTGGTGCATTAGGTGCAAACCGTGCACCTATCTTGCACAGATACTAACACTTTCTCCAAATGGACCAAAGCAAGATTACATATGACACACGTCATCTACAAGTTCTGTCAGATGCATCTAAATTGATTTCTGAGCATAAGGTACGTTCCATGCAAATTGTACACCTATCTTGCATCATGATTAGCACTATGTCCAAACAGACCGGACCAAGCTTCCACTTGAGCCTCTTCACCTTTGAGTACCAACAGATTTTCCAAAATGGTTTCTTAGACTATGGTGCATTAGGCGCAAACTGTGCACCTATCTTGCACCAAAACTAACACTATCTTCTAACGGACCAAAGCGAGATTCCATATGACACACGTCATCTACGAGTTCCATCAGGTGCGTCCAAATTGATTTCTGAGCATATGGTACTTTCCATGCAAACTGTACACCTATCTTGCATCAAGATTAGCACTATCTCCAAATAGACCGAACCGAGCTTTCACTTGAGCCTCTTCACCTATGAGTACCATCAGGTGTGTCCAAAATGGTTTTTTAGCCTATGGTGCATTAGGAGCAAACCGTGCAACTATCTTGCACTAAAACTAAAACTCTCCAAACAGACCGAACGAGATTCCATATGATACACGTCATCTAGGAGTTCCAACGTGTGCGTCCAAATTGATTTCCGAGCATATGGTATGTCCCGTGCAAACTATGCACCTATCTTGCATCAAGATTAGCACAATCTCCAAATAGACTAAACCGAGCTTCCACTTTAGCCTCTTCACCTAGAAGTACCAATAGATGCGTCCAAAAGGTTTCTTAGAATTCAGTGCATTAAGCGCAAACTGTGCACCTATGTTCCAGCGAAACTAACACTGTCTCCAAACGAACCGAAGTGAGATACCATATGACACACATCATCTAGGAGTTCCATCGAGTGCGCCCAAATTATTTTCTGAGCATATGGTACGTTCTATGCAAACCATGCACATATCTTGCATCAAAATTAGCACTATCTCCAAACAGACTAGACCAAGCTTCCACTTGATCCTCTTCACCTTTGAGTACCAACAGATTTTCCAAAATGGTTTCTTAGACTATGGTGCATTAGGTGCAAACTATGCACCTGTCTTGCACAAAAACTAACTATCTTCAAACGGACCAAAGCAAGATTCCATATAACACACGTCATCTACGAGTTCCATCAGGTGCGTCCAAATTGATTTCTGAGCATATCGTACTTTCCATGCAAACCGTACACCTATCTTGCATCAAAATTAGCACTATCTCCAAATAGACCAAACCGAGCTTTCACTTGAGCCTCTTCACCTAGGAGTACCATCGGGTGTGTCCAAAATTGTTTTTAGCCTATTGTGCATTAGGCGCAAACCGTGCACCTATCTTGCACTGAAACTAACACTCTCCAAACAGACCGAACGAGATTCCATATGATACACATCATCTAGGAGTTCCAATGGGTGCGTTCAAATTGATTTCTGAGCATATGGTATGTTTCATGCAAATCGTGCACCTATCTTGCATTAAGATTAGCACTGTCTCGAAACAGAACAAACCGAGCTTCCACTTGAGCCTCTTCACCTAGGAGTACCAATAGGTGCGTTCAAAATGGTTTCTTAGACTATGGTGCATTAGGTGCAAACTGTGCACCTATCTTGCACCAAAACTAACACTATCTCCAAATGGACCAAAGCGAGATTCCATATGACACACGTCATCTAGGAGTTCCATCGGGTGCGTCCAAATTGATTTCTGAGCATATGGTACGTTCCATGCAAACAGTGCACCTATCTTGTATCAAGATTAGCACTATCACCAAATAGACCGAACCGAGCTTCCACTTGAGCCTCTTCACCTTTTAGTACCAACAGATTTTCCAAAATGGTTTCTTAGACTATGGTGCATTAGGCGCAAACTGTGCACTTATCTTGCACCAAAACTAACACTATCTTAAAATGGACCAAAGCGAGATTCCATATGACACACGTCATCTACGAGTTCCATCAGGTGCGTCCAAATTGATTTCTGAGCATATGGTATTTTCCATGCAAACTATACACCTATCTTGCATCAAGATTAGCACTATCTCCAAATAGACCGAACCGAGTTTTCACTTGAGCCTCTTCACCTAGGAGTACCATTGGGTGTGCCAAAATGGTTTTTTAGCCTATGGTGCATTAGGCACAAACCGTGCACCAATCTTGCACTGAAACTAACACTCTCCAAATATACCGAACGAGATTCCATAAGATACACGTCATCTAGGAGTTCCAACGGGTGCGTCCAAATTGATTTCTGAGCATATGGTACGTTTCATGCAAAACTGTGCACCACTCTTGCATTAAGATTAGCACTGTCTCGAAACAGACCAAACCAAGCTTCCATTTGAGCCTCTTCAACTGACAATACCAACAGGTGCGTTCAAAATGGTTTCTTAGACTATGGTGCATTAGGTGCAAACTGTGCACCTATCTTGCACTGAAACAAATATTGTCTCCAAACGGACTGAAGTGAGATTCCATATGACACACGTCATCTAGGAGTTCCATCAGGTGCATCCAAATTGATTTCCGAGCATATGGGACATTCTACGCAAACCATGCACCTATCTTGCATCAAGATTAGCACTATCTCTAAACAGACCAAACCGAGCTTTCACTTGAGCCCCTTCACCTAGGAGTACCATCGGGTGCGTCCAAAATCATTTCTTAGAGTATGGTGCATTAGGCATAAACCGTGCAATATCTTCTTAGAGTATGGTGCATTAGGCACAAACCATACACCATCTTGCACCAAAACTAACACTATCTTCAAACAGACCAAAGCAAGATATCAGATGACACACATCAACTAGGAGTTCTATCGGGTGCGTCCAAATTGATTTTCATGCATATGGTATGTTCCATGCAAACCGTGCACCTATCCTACATGAAGATTAGCACTATCTCCAACACAGATCATACAGAGCTTTCACTTGAGCCTCTTCACCTAGGAGTACCATCGGGTGCTTCCACAATGGTTTGTGAGCCTATGGTGCATTAGGCGAAAACCGTGCACCTATCTTGCACGAGAACTAACACTATCTCCAAATGGACTAAAGTGAGATTCCGTACGACACACGTCATCTAGGAGTTCTATCGGGTGCATCCAAATTGATTTTTGAGCATATGGTACATTCCATGCTAACCGTGCACCTATCTTGCATCAAGATTAGCACTATCTCCAAACAGACCAAACCGAGCTTTCACTTGAGCTCCTTTACCTAGGAGTACCATCGGGTGCGTCAAAAATCATTTCTTAGCCTATGGTGCATTTGGCGCAACCGTGCACCTATCTTGCACTGAATCTAACACTGTCTCCAAACAGACCGAAGCTAGATTCCATGTGACACACATCACATTAGGCGCAAATCGTGCACCTATCTTGCTGTGAAACTAACAGTCTCTAAATAGACCGAAGCAAGATTCCATATGACACACATCATCTAGGAGTTTCATTGGGTGTGTCCAAATTGATTTCCGAGCATATGATATGTTCCACACAAATAGTGCACCTATTTTGCATCAAGATTAGCAATATCTCTTAATAGACCAAACCGAGCTTCCACTTGAGCCTCTTCACCTAGGAGTACCATCGGGTGCTTCTAAAATGGTTTCTTAGTCTATGGTGCCTTTGGCACAAACCGTGCATATATCTTGCACCGAAACTAACACTATCTCCAAATAGACCAAAGCAAGATTTCATATGACACACGTCATCTAAGAGTTTCATCAGGTGCGTCCATATTGATTTCCAAGCATATGGTATGTTCCATGCAAAGCATGCACCTATCTTGCATCAAGACTAGCATTATCTGCAAATAGACCAGACCGAGATTCCACTTGAGCCTCTTCACCGAGGAGTGCCAACAGGTGTGTCCAAAATGGTTTCTTAGACTATGGTGCATTAGGCGCAAACTGTGCACCTATCTTGCACTGAAACTAATATTGTCTCCGAACAGACCGAAGCGAGATTCCATATGGCACACTTCATCTAGGAGTTCCATCGGGTGCATCCAATTTGATTTCCAAGCATCTGGGATATTCCATGCAAACTGTGCACCTATCTTGCATCAAGATTAGCACTATCGCCAAACAGACCGAACCGAGCTTCCACTTGAGCCTCTTCGCCTAGCAGTACCAATAGGTGCGTCCAAAATAGTTTCTTAGCCTATGGTGCATTAGGCACAAACCGTGCAATATCTTGCACCAAAACTGAGTGTGGTGCATTAGGCACAAACCGTGCACCTACTTTGCACCAAAACTAACACTATCTCCAA
The DNA here is from genome assembly GCF_000003195.3 of Sorghum bicolor. NCBI lineage: Eukaryota > Viridiplantae > Streptophyta > Magnoliopsida > Poales > Poaceae > Sorghum > Sorghum bicolor. The sequence goes on from NC_012871.2 coordinate 32,593,674, forward strand.
ATATATTGTACTGAGCTTTCACTTGAGCCTCTTCACATAGAAGTATCATTGGGTGCTTCCACAACGGTTTCTAAGCCTATGGTGCATTAGACACAAACTGTGTACCTATCTTGCACCAAAACTAACACTATCTCCAAATGGACCGAAGTGAGATTCCATATGACACACGTCATCTTTAAGTTCTATCGGGTGCATCCAAATTGATTTCTGAGCATATGGTACATTCCATGCAAACCGTGCACCTATCTTGCATCAAGATTAGCACTATCTCCAAACAGGCCAAACTGGGCTTTCCCTTGAGCCCCTTCACCTAGGAGTACCATCGGGTGCGTCCAAAATCATTTCTTAGAGTATGGTGCATTAATCACAAACTGTGCAATATCTTCTTAGAGTATGGTGCATTAGGCACAAACCATGCACCTATCTTGCACTGAAATTAACACTATCTGCAAATAGACCAAAGCGAGATATCACATGACACACATCATCTCGGAGTTCTATCGGGTGCGTCCAAATTTATTTTCAAGCATATGGTATGTTCCATACAAACCATGCACCTATCTTACATGAAGATTAGCACTATCTCCAAATAGATCGAAGCAAGCTTTCACTTGAGCCTCTTCACCTAGGAGTACCATCGGGTGCTTCCATAATAGTTTCTTAGCCTATGGTGCATTAGGCGCAAACCATGCACCAATCTTGCACAGAAACGAACACTATCTCCAAATGGACCGAAGTGAGATTCCATATGACACACGTCATCTAGGAGTTCATCAGGTGCGTCCAAATTGATTTCTGAGCATATGGTACATTCCGTGCAAACCATGCACCTATCTTGCATAAAGATTAGCACTATCTTCGAACAGACCAAACTAAGCTTTCACTAGAGCCCCTTTACCTAGGAGTACCATCGGGTGCGTCCAAAATTATTTCTTAGCCGATGATGCATTAGGCACAAACCGTGCAGCTATCTTGCACCGAATCTAACAGTCTCCAAATAGACCGAAGCAAGATTACATATGACACTCGTCATCTAGGAGTTCCACTAGGTGCGTCCAAATTGATTTCCGAGCATATAGTAAGTTCCATGCAAACCGTGCAACTATCTTGCATCAAGATTAGCACTGTCCCCAAACAGACCAAACCACGCTTTTAGTTGAGCCCCTTTACCTAGGAGTACCATCGAGTGCATCCAAAATTATTTCTTAGCCTATGGTCCATTAGGCGCAAATTACCAAAACTAACACTTTCTCCAAATGGACCAAAGCGAGATTACATATGACACACATCATTTAGGAGTTCCATCGAGTGTGTCTAAATTAATTTTCAAGCATATGGTACGTTCCAAGCAAACCATGCACCTATCTTACATGAAAATTAGCACTATGTCCAAACAAAGCAAACTGAGCTTCCACTTGAGCCCCTTTACCTAGGAGTATCATCGGGTGCATCCAAAATGGTTAATTAGCCTATGGTGCATTAGGTGCAAACTGTGCACTCCACTGAAACTAACACTGTCTCCAAACAGAATGAAGCAAGATTCCATATGACACACGTCATTTAGGAGTTCTATCAGGTGCGTCCAAATTGATTTTTGAGCATATGGTATGTTCCATGCAAACCGTGCAACTATCTTGCATCAAGATTAGCACTATCTCCAAATAGACCACATCGAGCTTCCACTTGAGCCTCTTCACCAAGGATTACCATCAGGTGCGTCTAAAATGGTTTCTCAGCCTACGGTGCATTAGGTGCAAATCGTGCACATATCTTGCACCGAAACCAACACTGTCTCCAAACAGACCAAAGCGAGATTCCATATGATACACGTCATCTAGGTCTTCCATCTAGTGCGTCCAAATTGATTTTTGAGCATATGGTACGTTACATGCAAACCGTACACCTATCTTGCATCAAGATTAGCACTATCTCCAAAAAGACCGAACTGAGCTTCCACTTGAGCCTCTTCACCTAGGAGTACCAACAGGTGCATCCAAAATGGTTTCTTAGACTATGGTGCATTAGGCGCAAACTGTCGAAAGCCCTAGTTTGGTTTTCGATAATCGATGAAACCCTTATACTAACCTCTATACTAAGTGTGTGTAGACTTAATGAGGTTGGTACATACCAAGTGATGGAGCAAGAGATGATCATGGTGATGATGGTGATGACCACAAGATGATCAAGTGCTTAACTTAGAAAAGAAGAAAGAGAAAAACAAAACCCTATGGAGGTCAAGGCAAAGGTATTGCTTAGGGTTTTGGTTTTGGTGATCAAGACACCATAGAGGGTGTGATCACATTTAGGATAGATAGCCATACTATAAAGAGGGGAATTCTTTGGCTAAGCGGTTATCAAGTGCCACTAGGTGTCATTATTCATGTGCATGCATTTAGAACCTAGTGAGCTAACTTAACTCCTTTGAAGAAAATGTTTGTAAAAATGCTAACACACGTGCACATGTTGGTTTACACAATGTGGTGTTGGCACACTTTGAAAAGGAGGTGGAGTTTGAAGGGTGGAGAGAGGATGGGTTCCTCTCCCCCTCCCGCCGAGCTTGCTCGGCGGGATTTGGTGCTTTTTTGAGAAAATGACGTGCAATTTTTCTATTGCACCGGTGGGAAAATTGGAGAAGTCGTGGGTGTGTTTCTCGCTGAGAAACACTCACAAGACGCTGGCTCAGAGGCACCAGACGCTGTGTCTGTGCATCCAGTGTGTAGGCAGTGCCTAGCTCAGCTAGGGTTAGGCACCGGACGCCCGACACCGGACGCAGGTTAGATCCTATTTGAGCGTCCGATGTTTTGAGTCCAGTGTTCTGCACTTTTGCAATGCTCTCTGGGTCTGAGACCAGTGAGCACCGGACGGTCCGTGCTCAGCGTCCGGTGACCCCGCGAGTTTGCAGACCTCCTTGACTTTAAGTACGCGTTCAGTGCCAACTTGAGCGTGTCTGGTGCTCTACAGGTGACCGTTAGAGATCAACATGCGAAAGTGGATAGGGCAACACGTGGCTGTTTCTAGAGCACCAGACATAGGGGTTGAGCGTCCGGTGCCCCCTGTGGTTCATCAGGTGACCCCGTTTTTAGCCCAGTGAAAGAGCCAATGCCTCTATTTGTTTTGAGGAGCTTATAAATAGTTGTTGGCCGACTTAGGGCTCACTCTCTTGGCATTCTAGCATACTTGAATCCTTGTGAGCCTAAGCAAACACCTCCCTCTCATCTCCTTCATAGATTATTCATCTTTGTGAGATTGGGAGTGATTCCAAGTGCATTTGCTTGAGTGATTGCATCTAGTGGCACTTGGGGATCGATTTGGCTGCGGTTTTCTTGGTACTCTTGGTGGTTGCCGCCACCTAGACAGCTTGGAGCAGCGGAGGAGCATTGGCACGAGTTGGTGATTGTTTGTGGCTATCTCCTGGTGATTGTGAGGGGTCTTGTACCTTCCCTGCGCAGAGCCGAAAGGTAACTTTAGTGGATTGCTCGTGTCATTGAGTTACCTCAATTGTGGGTCAGTTCTTGCGGTGTCATAGTGAGGATGAGGTTCGTGCTACACCTCTTAGCCGCCGAACCACCAAGTGTTGGTCGACACAATAGGGACGTAGCGTGCCAGCAAGCACGTGAACCTCGGGAGAAAATTGTGTGTCTCCATTATGATTGTTCATTGGATTTCTCCTGGTGATTGGACTTCATATTATTGATTGGTTCATCCCCTCTATGCGGCGGTATAAAGATCAAACCATCTCTCTCTTACATTCCCGCAAACTAGAGTAGCTTACTTACTTGTATAGAAACTTTAGATAGCTCTCTAGTGTAAGTAGTGACATAGCTCTTGTCTGCATAGTGATCATAGCAACTAGAATTGTTGGATAGGTGGCTGGCAAACACCCCTTTAGAGCTAGAGCAAAAAGCTATGCTTGTTATCTACTAACCTCTTGCTCTATGAGTTTGTAGATTTTTAAATAGGCTATTCACCTCCCCTCTAGCCATATTAGGACCTTTCAAGTGGTATCGGAGCCGTGGTCACAGTTTTGTGAAGGCTTAACAACCTCAGTGCTCAAATTATGGCTCAAATAGTGTTCAACCATGTTGGGGGCAAACCACCGTTCTTTGATGGAACAAGTTCTTTTGACTATTGGAAGAGAAAAATGAAAATGTATCTTGGATCAATCAATGATAGAGTGTGGGAAGTCATAGAGAATGATTTTGTGATCCTTGACCCCGCTAACCCCACCGACAATGAGAGAGCAAACAAGCAATGCAATACAATGGCTCTCAACACAACTATAATGGCATTGATTCAAAGGTACTTGAACAAGTCAAAGATCTTGAGAAGGCAAGAAGTGTGTACAAGGCTAGAAGAAACATATGAGGGCACTACAACGGTAAGAAGTGCCAAGTTGTACATGCTCAAGGACAAGCTATCAAACTTCAGTATGAAGGATGATGAGTCAATTCCAGAAATGTTCTGTAGGCTCCAAGTCATCCTCAATGACCTCAAGGGCCTTGGTGAGAAAGTGAAGGATGAGGACTTCATTCACAAGTTCTTGATGTGCTTGCCCAAGAGGTTCAAGACATTGAGAACAATCATCTTTAGAGGTGGATTGACAGGTGTATCTCTTTAAAGATGGTCTTCAAGAAGAAGAAGAAGGGTGGATGCTATGTTGTGACATGGGATAGTGATGCCTCTTTGGATGATGACTCAAGCGATGATGACAAATCATCCAAAAAGAAGGCACTTGCAAGCATTGCTATCAACAAGCCATCACTCTTCGACACTCCTTCATGCTTCATGGCCAAGTGCCACAAGGTACAATATGATGAAAGTGAAAGTGAACATGAACATGATAGTGATAGTGATGATGAAAATAAATTCACTAATGAACAACTCATGGACATGTTAGAACAAGCCGAATCTCTCATTCAATCTAAAAACAAGAAGTGCAAAGAATTGGCCAAGAAGTTAAAAGCTCTTGAGTAATCCTTTGATGAGCTCAATGCTAATCATGAGAGGCTAGTGGAAGCCCATGAGAAGCTTGGCATGGCTCACACCAAGCTTGAGAAAGCTCACTCCTTGTTGTTAGAAGAGAACAGGGAAAAGGTTGTTGTATCATGTGATGTGGGCACAACATGTGACTTAATTAAAGAATCACCCAACCCACCTATTGTTGTTGCCACTAACTCTTCTTGTAGGTCTTCATCCACCACCACCAACTCTACCTCTACTTCTAGTGTTAGTGTCACTTGTGATACCTCACTAAAGGTTGAGAATGAGACTCTCAAGAGTGAGGTGGATGAGCTCACTCACGCCCTAGGCAAGGCCTATGGTGGTGAGGCCTGCTTGCTAAAGTGCTTGGGTAGTCAAAGGTTTTCTGTCAACAAAGAGGGATTAGGCTATACCCCCAAGAAAGGCAAGGCGACCTTTGCAACTCACAAGCCTAGCTTTGTGAAGAGCAACGGTTGGTATTGCAACAAATGCAAGCAAGTTGGGCACCTAGAGCTTAATTGCAATAAAGTGAACAAGAACAAGAAAAATGCTAATGTATCTTACATTCCATTTGATTCTTGTTATGTGCTTACCAAGGGTGAGAAGGGTGTGCATGCTAAGTTTGTTGGTACACCAATTGTGGGTCCAAAGAAGAAGGCCATTTGGGTACCAAAAAGCTTAGTCACTAACCTCCAAGGACCCAAACAAGTATGGGTACCTAAGAAACATTGATTTGTTTTGTGGGTAAATTATGAAGCCGGAGGAAGGCATTGCGTACTTGATAGTGGGTGCACACAACACATGACATTGTTAGTTTTGGTGCAAGATAGGTGCACAGTTTGCACCTAATGCCCCATAGTCTAAGGAACCATTTTGGACGCACTTGTTGGTACTCCTAGGTGAAGGGGCTCAAGTGGATGCTCGGTTCGGTCTATTTGGAGATAGTGCTAATCTTGATGCAAGATAGATGCACGGTTTGCATGGAACATATGATATGCTTAGAAATCAATTAGGATGCACCTGATATAACTCCTTGATGATTTGTGTCATATGGAATCTTGCTTCGGTTCGTTTAGAGACAGTGTTAGTTTTGGCAGAAAATATGTGCACGGTTTATGCCTAATGCACCATAGGCTAAGAAACCATTTTAGACGCACCCGATGGTACTCGAAGTTGAAGAGGCTCAAGTGGAGGCTCGATTTGGTTTGTTCGCATATAGTGCTAATCTTGATGCAAGATAGTTGCACAGTTTGCATGCAACATACCATATGTTAAGAAATCAATTTGGACGCAACCAATGGAACTCCTAGATGATGTGTGTCATATGGAATCTCGCTTCGGTCTGTTCGGAGACAATGTTAGTTTCGGTGCAAGATAGGTGCATAGTTTGTGCCTAATGCACCATAGTCTAAGAAACCATTTTTGACACACCTGTTTGTACTCCTAGATGAAGAGGCACAAGTGGAAGCTCGGTTCGGTCTGTTTGGTGATAGTGCTAATCTTGATGCAAGATAGGTGCACGGTTTGCATGGAACATACCATATGCTTGGAAATCAATTTAGATGCACCCAATGGAACTCCTTCATGACATGTGTCATATGGAATCTCACTTTGGTCTGTTTAGAAACAATGTTAGTTTTGGTGCAAGATATGTGCAGGGTTTGCGCCTAATGCACCAAAGTCTAAGAAACCATTTTGGAAGCACCTGTTGGTACTTCGGTGAAGAGGCTCAAGTGGAAGCTCGGTTTGATCTATTTGGAGATAGTGCTAATCTTGATGCAAGATAGTTGCATGATTTGCAAGGAACATACCATGTGCTTAGAAATCAATTTGGACACACCCAATGGAACTCCTAGATGACGTGCGTCATATGGAATCTTGCTTCGATACGTTTGTAGACATTGTAAGTTTTAGTGCAAGATAGGTGCACAGTTTGCGCCTAATGCACCATAGTCTAAGAAACCATTTTGGATGCACTATTTGGTACTCCTAGCTGAAGAGGCTCAAGTGGAAGCTTAGTTCGGTCAGTTTGGAGATAGTGCTAATCCTTATGCAAGGTAGGTGCATGGTTTGCATGGAACATACCATATGCTTGGAAATCAATTTGGATGCACCCGATGGAACTCCTTGATGACGTGTGTCATATGAAATCTCGCTTCGGTCCATTTGGAGACATTGTTAATTTCGGTGCAAGATAGGTGCACAGTTTGCACCTAATGCACCATAGTCTAAGAAACCATTTTAGACGCACTTGTTGGTACTCCTCGGTGAAGGGGCTCAAGTGGATGCTCGGTTCGGTCTGTTTGGAGATAGTGCTAATCTTGATGCAAGATAGGCGCACGGTTTGCATGGAACATACCAAATTCTTGGAAATCAATCTAGACGCACATGATGGAACCCTAGATGGCGTATGTCATACAAAATCTTGCTTTGGTCTGTTCGGAGACACTGTTAGTTTTGGTGCAAGATAGGTGCAAGGTTTGCACATAATGCAGCATAGGCTAAGAAACCATTTTGGATGCACCCGATGGTACTCCTAGGTAAAAGGCTCAAGTGAAAGCTTGGTTTGGTCTATTTGGAGATAGTGCTAATCTTGATGCAAGATAGATGCATGGTCTGCATGGAACGTACCATATGCTTAGAAATTAATTTGGACACACCGATAGAACTCCTTGATGACGTGTGCCATATGGAATCTCGCTTTGGTGTGCTTAGAGACAGTATTAGATTCGGTGCAAGAAATGTGCACGGTTTGCGCCTAACGCACCAAAGTCTAAGAAACCATTTTGGAAGCACCTGTTGGTACTCCTAGGTGAAGAGGCTCAAGTGGAGGCTGGGTTCGGTCTGTTTATAGATAGTGCTAACCTTGATGCAAGATAAGTGCACAATTTACATGGAACATACCATATGCTCAGAAATCAATTTGGATGTACCCAATGGAACTCCTAGATGACATGTGTCATATGGAATCTCACTTCGGTCCATTTGGAGATATTATTAGTTTTAGTGCAAGATAGGTGCACGGTTTGGCTAAGAAACCATTTTAAACGCACCATAGGCTAAGAAACCATTTTAAACGCACCTAACGGTACTCATAGTTGAAGAGGCTCAAGTGGAGGCTCGATTTGGTCTGTTCAGATATAGTGCTAGTCTTGATGTAAGATAGTTGCACAATTTGCATAGAACGTTCCATATGTTAAGAAATCAATTTGGACGCACCCAATGGAACTCCTAGATGACGTGTGTCATATGGAATCGCTTTGGTCTGTTTGGAGACAATATTAGTTTCGGTGCAAGATAGGTGCATAGTTTGTGCCTAATGCACCATAGTCTAAGAAACCTTTTTTGACGCACCTATTTGTACTCCAAGATGAAGAGGCTCAATTGGAAGCTCGGTTCGGTCTGTTTGGAGATAGTGCTAATCTTGTTGAAAGATAGGTGCACGGTTTGCATGGAACATACCATATGCATGGAAATCAATTTGGATGCACCCGATGGATAAGAAACAATTTTGAAAGCACCTATTGGTACTTCGTTGAAGAGACTCAAGTGGAAGCTCGGTTTGATCTATTTGGAGATATTGCTAATCTGATGCATGATAGGTGCATGATTTGCAAAGAACATACCATATGCTTAGAAATCAATTTAGACGCACCCAATGGAACTCCTGATGACGTGTATCATATAGAATCTTGCTTCGGTCTGTTTGTAGACATTGTAAGTTTTACTGCAAGAGAGGTGCAAGGTTTGCACATAATGCAGCATAGGCTAAGAAACCATTTTGGACGCACTATTTGGTACTCCTGGGTGAAGAGGCTCAAGTGGAAGCTTGGTTTGGTTAGTTTGGAGATAGTGCTAATCCTTATGCAAGGAAGGTGCATGCTTTGCATGGAACATACCATATGCTTGGAAATCAATTTGGATGCACTCGATGGAACTCCTTGACAACTTGTGCCATATGGAATCTCGTTTCGGTCCATTTGGAGACATTGTTAGTTTCGGTGCAAGATAGGTGCACAGTTTGCACCTAACGCACCATAGTCTAAGAAACCATTTTGGACACACTTGTTGGTACTCCTAGGTGAAGGGGCTCAAGTGGATTCTCAGTTCGGTCTGTTTGGAGATAGTGCTAATCTTGATGAAAGATATGTGCATGGTTTGCATGGAACATACCAAATGCTTGGAAATCAATCTGGATGCACATGATGGAACTCCTAGATGACGTGTGTCATACAAAATCTTGCTTTGGTCTGTTTAGAGACTGTTAGTTTCGGTGCAAGATAGGTGCGAGGTTTACACATAATGCAACATAGGCTAAGAAACCATTTTGGACGCACCTGATGGTACTCCTAGGTAAAAGGCTCAAGTGAAAGCTCGGTATGGTCTATTTGGAGATAGTGCTAATCTTGATGCAATATAAATGCATGGTCTGCATGGAACGTACCATATGCTTAGAAATTAATTTGGACACACTCGATAGAACTCCTTGATGTCGTGTGTCATATGGAATCTCGCTTTGGTGTGCTTAGAGATAGTATTAGTTTCGGTGCAAGATATGTGCACGGTTGGCGCCTAATGCACCAAAGTTTAAGAAACCATTTTGGAAACACCTGTTGGTACTCCTAGGTGAAGAGGCTCAAGTGGAGGCTTAGTTCGGTCTGTTTAGAGATAGTGCTAGTCTTGATGCAAGATAGGTGCACGATTTGCATGGAACATACCATATGCTTGGAAATCAATTTGGATGCACCCGATAGAACTCCTTGATGACGTGTGTCATTTGGAATCTCGCTTCGGTCCATTTGGAGACATTGTTAGTTTTGGTGCAAGATAGGTGCACAGTTTGCACCTAATGCACCATAGTCTAAGAAACCATTTTGAACGCACTTGTTGGTACTCCTAGGTGAAGGGGCTCAAGTGGATGCTTGGTTCCGTCTATTTGGAGATAGTGCTAATCTTGATGCAAGATATATGCACGGTTTGCATGGAACATACGATATATGCTTAGAAATCAATTAGGACACACCTGATATAACTGCTTGATGATTTGTATCATATGGAATCTTACTTCGGTTCGTTTAGAGACAATGTTAGTTTTGGTAGAAGATATGTGCACGGTTTACGCCTAATGCACCATAGGCAAAGAAACCATTTTAGACACACCCGATGGTACTCGTAGTTGTAGAGGCTCAAGTGGAGGCTCGATTTGGTCTGTTCGGTTATAAAACCAATCTTGATTGAAAATAGTTGCACAGTTTGCAGCAATGTACCATATGCTAAGAAATCAATTTGGACGCACCCAATGGAACTCCTAGATGACGTGTGTCATATGGAATCTCGCTTCGGTCTCTTTGGAGACAATGTTAGTTTCGGTGCAAGATTGGTGCATAGTTTGTGCGTAATGCACCATAGTCTAAGAAACCATTTTTGACACACCTGTTTGTACTCCTAGATGAAGAGGCTCAAGTGGAAGCTCGGTTCGGTCTGTTTGGAGATTGTGCTAAAATTGAGGAAAGATAGGTGCGCGGGTTGCATGGAACATACCATATGCTTGGAAATCAATTTGGATGCTCCCGATGGAACTCCTTGATAATGTGTGTCATATGGAATCTCACTTTGGTCTGTTTAGAAATAGTGTGAGTTTCGGTGCATGATATGTGCATGGTTTGAACCTAATGCACCATAGTCTAAGAAACCATTTTGGAAGCACCTGTTGGTACTTCAGTGAAGAGGCTCAAGTGGAAGCTCAGTTTGATCTGTTTGGAGATAGTGCTAATCTTGATGCAAGATAGGTGCATGATTTGCAAGGAACATACCATATGCTTAGAAATCAATTTGGACACACCCACCTAGATGACGTGTGTCATACGGAATCTTGCTTCGGTCTGTTTGTAGACAATGTAAGTTTTAGTGCAAGATAGGTGCACAGTTTGCGCCTAATGCACTATAGTCTAAGAAACCATTTTGGACGCACTATTTGGTACTCTTGGGTGAAGAGGCTCAAGTGGAATCTTGGTTCGGTCAGTTTGGAGATAGTGCTAATCCTTATGCAAGGTAGGTGCATGGTTTGCATGGAACATACCATATGCTTGGAAATCAATTTGGATGCACCCAATGGAACTCCATGATGACGTGTGTGATATGGAATCTTGCTTTGGTCCATTTGGAGACATTGTTAGTTTCGGTGCAAGATAGGTGCATAGTTTGCACCTAATGCACCATAGTCTAAGAAACCATTTTGGACGCACTTGTTGGTACTCCTAGGTGAAGGGGCTCAAGTGGATGCTCGGTTCGGTCCGTTTGGAGATAGTGCTAATCTTGATGCAAGATAGGTGCACAGTTTGCATGGAACATACCATATGCTTGGAAATCAATTTGGATGCACCCGATGGAACTCCTTGATGATGTGTCATATGGAATCTCAATTTGGTCTGTTTAGAAATAGTGTTAGTTTTGGTACAAGATATTTGCATGCTTTGCGCCTAATGCACCATAGTCTAAGAAACCATTTTGGAAGCACATGTTGCTACTTCGATGAAGAGGCTCAAGTGGAAGCTCAGTTTTATCTATTTGGAGATAGTGCTAATCTTGATGCAAGATAGGTGCATGATTTGCAAGGAACATACCATATGCTTAGAAATCAATTTGGACACACCCAATGGAACTCCTAGATGATGTGTGTCATATGGAATCTTGCGTCGGTCCGTTTGTAGACATTGTAAGTTTTAGTGCAAGATAGGTGCACTGTTTGCGCCTAATGCACCATAGTCTACGAAACCATTTTGGAAGCACCTATTGGTACTCCTAGGTGAAGAGGCTCAAGTGGAGGTTCGGTTCGGTCTGTTTAGAGATAGTGCTAGTCTTGATGCAAGATAGGTGCACGATTTGCATGGAACATACCATATGCTTGGAAATCAATTTGGATGCACCCGATGGAACTCCTTGATGAGATGTGTCATATGGAATCTCACTTCGGTCCATTTAGAGACTGTTATTTTCGGTGCAAGGTAGGTGCACACTTTGCACGTACCATAGGATAAGAAACCATTTTGGACGCACCCGATGGTACTCCTAGGTCAAGGGGCTGAAGTGAAAGCTCAATTTGGTCTGTTTGGAGATAGTGCTAATCTTAATGCAAGATAGATGCACGGTTTGCATGGAACATATGATATGCTTAGAAATGAGTTAGGACGCACCTGATAAAACTCCTTGATGATATGTGTCATATGGAATCTTGCTTCGGTTTGTTTAGAGACTGTTAGTTTTGGTGGAAGATATGCGCATGGTTTACGCCTAATGCACCATAATCTAAGAAACCATTTTAGACGCACCTGATGGTACTCGTAGTTGAAGAGGCTCAACTGGAGGCTCAATTTGGTCTGTTCGGATATAGTGCTGATCTTGATGCAAGATAGTTGCACAGTTTGAATGCAATGTACCATATGTTCAGAAATCAATTTGGATGCACCCAATTGAACTCGTAGATGACGTGTGTCATATGGAATCTCGCTTCGGTCTGTTTGGAGACAATGTTAGTTTCGGTGCAAGATAGGTGCATAGTTTGTGCCTAATGCAACATAGTCTAAGAAACCATTTTTGACACACCTGTTTGTACTCCTAGATGAAGAGGCTCAAGTGGAAGCTCGGTTCGGTCTGTTTGGATATAGTGCTAATCTAGATGCAAGATAGGTACACGGTTTGCATGGAACATACCATATTCTTGGAAATCAATTTGGATGTACCCGATGGAACTCCTTGATGACGTGTGTCATATGGATCTCACTTTGGTTTGTTTAGAAACAGTGTTAGTTTCGGTGCAAGATATGTTCATGGTTTGCGCATAATGCACCATAGTCTAAGAAACCATTTTGGAAGCACCTGTTGGTACTTCGGTGAAGAGGCTCAAGTGGAAGCTCGGTTTGATCTATTTGGAGATAGTGCTAATCTTGATGCAAGATAGGTGCATGATTTGCATGGAACATACCATATGCTTAGAAATCAATTTGGACGCACCCAATGGAACTCCTAGATGACGTGTGTCATATGGAATCTTGCTTCGGTCCGTTTATAGACATTGTAAGTTTTAGTGCAAGATAGGTGCACAACTTGCGCCTAATGCACCATAGTCTAAGAAACCATTTTGGACGCACTATTTGGTACTCCTAGGTGAAGAGGCTGATGTGGAAGCTTAGTTCGGTCAGTTTGGAGATAGTGCTAATCCTTCTGCAAGGTAGGTGCATGGTTTGTATGGAACATACCATATGCTTGGAAATCAATTTGGATGCACCCGATGGAACTCCGTGATGCATGTATCATATGGAATCTCGCTTCGGTCCATTTGGAGATATTGTTAGTTTCGGTGCAAGATAGGTGCACAGTTTGCACCTAATGCACCATAGTCTAAGAAACCATTTTGGACACACTTGTTGGTACTCCTAGGTTAAGGGGCTCAAGTGGATGCTCGGTTCGGTCTGTTTGGAGATAGTGCTAATCTTGATGCAAGATAGGTGCACGGTTTGCATGGAACATACCATATGCTTAGAAATCAATTTGGATGCACCCGATGGAACTCCTTGATGACGTGTGTCATATGGAATCTCACTTTGGTCTGTTTAGAAATATTGTTAGTTTCAGAGCATGATATGTGCATGGTTTGCGCCTAATGCACCATAGTTTAAGAAACCATTTTGGAAGCACCTGTTGGTACTTCGGTGAAGAGGCTCAAGTGGATGCTCGGTTTGATATGTTTGGAGATATTGCTAATCTTGATGCAAGATAGGTGCATGATTTACAAGAAACATACCATATGCTTAGAAATCAATTTAGACGCACCCAATGGAACTCCTAGATGACGTGTGTCATATGGAATCTTGCTTCGGTCCGTTTGTAGACATTGTAAGTTTTAGTGCAAGATAGGTGCATAGTTTGCGCCTAATGCACCATAGTCTAAGAAACCTTTTTGGATGCACTATTTGGTACTTTTGGGTGAAGAGGCTCAAGTGGAAGCTTGGTTCGGTCAGTTTGGAGATAGTGCTAATCCTTATGCAAAGAAGGTGCATGGTTTGCATGGAACATACCATATGCTTGGAAATCAATTTGAATGCACCTGATGGAACTCCT
>NC_012871.2:32607870-32611964 GCF_000003195.3 Sorghum bicolor
CCGAGCTTCCACATGAGACTCTGCATCTAGGAGTACAAACAGGAGCCTCAAAAATGGTTTCTTAGACTATGGTGCATTAAGCACAAACTATGCACCTATCTTGCACCGAAACTAACATTGTCACCAAACAGACCGAAGCGAGATTCCATATGACACATCATCTAGGAGTTCCATTGGGTGCGTCCAAATTGATTTCTCAACATATGTTTCTAAGCACACCAAAGCGAGTTCTATCGGGTGTGTCCAAATTAATTTCTAAGCATATGGTACGTTCATTGCAGACCGTGCATCTATCTTACATCAACATTAGCACTATCTCCAAATAGACCAAACCAAGCTTTCACTTGAGCCTTTTACCTAGGAGTACCATTGGGTGCGTCTAAAATGGTTTCTTAGCCTATGCTGCATTATGTGCAAATCTTACACCTATCTTGCACCAAAACTAACATTTTCTCCAAACAGACCCAAGCAATTTGGTATGTTCCATGCAAACTGTGCACCTATCTTGCATCAAGATTAGCACTACCTCCAAACAGACCGAACCAAGCATCCACTTGAGCCCCATCACCTAAGAGTACCAACAAGTGCGTCTAAAATGGTGTCTTAGACTTTGGTGCATTAGGTGCAATCTGTGCACCTCTCTTGCACCGAAACTAACAATGTCTCCAAATGCACCAAAGCGAGATTCCGTATAACACACGTCATCAAGGAGTTCCATCAGGTGCATTCAAATTGATTTCCAAGCATATGGTATGTTCCATGCAAACCATGCACCTACCTTGCATAAGGATTAGCACTATCTCCAAACTGACCAAACCAAGCTTCCACTTGAGCCTCTTCACCCAGGAGTAGCAAATAGTGTGTCCAAAATGGTTTCTTAGACTACGGTGCATCAGGCGCAAACTGTGCACCTATCTTGCACAAAAACTTACAATGTCTACAAACGGACCGAAACAAGATTCCATATGACACATGTCATCTAGGAGCTCCATTGGGTGCATCCAAATTGATTTCTAAGCATATGGTATGTTCCTTGCAAATCATGCACCTATCTTGCATCAAGATTAGCACTATCTCCAAACAGATCAAACCGAGCTTCCACTTGAGCCTCTTCGCCGAAGTACCAATAGGTGCTTCCAAAATGGTTTCTTAGACTATGGTGCATTAGGCGCAAACCTTGAACATATCTTGCACCGAAACTAACATTGCTTCTAAATAGACCAAAGCGAGATTCCATATGACACACGTCATCGAGGAGTTCCATCGGGTGCATCCAAATTGATTTCCAAGCATATGGTATGTTCCATGCTAACCGTGCACCTATCTTGAATCAAGATTAGCACTATCTCCAAACGGACCGAACTGAGCTTCCACTTGAGCCTTTTCATCTAGGAGTACAAACAGGTGCGTCAAAAATGTTTTCTTAGACTATGGTGCATTAGGCGCAAACTATGCACCTATCTTGCACTAAAACTTACAATGTCTACAAACAAACCGAAGCAAGATTTCATATGACACACGTCATCTAGGAGCTCCATTGGGTGCGTCCAAATTGATTTCTAAGCATATGGTATGTTCCATGCAAATCATGCACCTATCTTGCATCAAGATTTGCACTATCTGCAAACAAATCAAACCGAGCTTCCACTGAGCCTCTTCACCGAAGTACCAATTCGTGCTTCCAAAATGGTTTCTTAGACTATGGTGCATTAGGCGCAAACCATGCACATATCTTGCACCGAAACTAACACTATTTCTAAATAGACCAAAGAGAGATTCCATATGACACACGTCATCAAGGAGTTCCAACGGGTGCATCCAAATTGTTTTCGAAGCATATGGTATGTTCCATGCAAACCGTGCACCTATCTTGCATCAAGATTACCACTATCTCTAAACTGACCGAACCGAGCTTCCACTTGAGCCTCTTCATCTAGGAGTACAAACAGCTTCGTCAAAAATGGTTTCTTAGACTATGGAGCATTAGGCACGAACTATGCACCTATCTTGCACCGAAACTAACATTGTTTCCAAACAGACCGAAGCGAGATTCCATATGACACACGTCATCTAGGAGTTCCATTGGGTGCGTCCAAATTGATTTCTTAACATATGGTACGTTCCATGCAAAATGTGAAACTATCTTGCGTCAAGGTTAGCACTATATCTGAACAGACCAAATTGAGCCTCCACTTGAGCCTCTTCAACTACGAGTACCATCGGATGCGTCTAAAATGGTTTCTTAGCCTATGGTGCATTAGGCGTAAACCGTGCACTTATCTTCTACCAAAACTAACACTATCTCTAAACGAACCGAAGCAAGATTCCATATGACACACATCATCAAGGAGTTATATCAGGTGCGTCCTAATGGATTTCTAACCAAATCATATGTTCCATGCAAACCGTGCATCTATCTTGCATCAAGATTAGCACTATCTCCAAATAGACCAAACTGAGCTTTCACTTGAGCCCCTTGACCTAGGAGTACCATCGGGTGAGTCCAAAATGGTTTCTTATCCTATGGTGCATTAGGTGCAAACCGTGCGCCTATCTTGCACCGAAACTAACACTGTCTCTAAACAGACCAAAGTCAGATTCCATTTGACACATGTCATCTAGGAGTTCCATCTAGTGCATCCAAATTGATTTCTAAGCATATGGTATGTTCCATGCAAATCATGCACCTATCTTGCACAAGATTAGCACTGTCTCTAAAGAGACCGAACCGAGCCTCCACTTGAGCCTCTTCACCTAGGAGTACCAACAGGTGCTTCCAAAATGGTTTCTTAGACTTTGGTGCATTAGGTGCAAACCGTGCACATATCTTGCAACGAAACTAATACTGTCTCTAAGCACACCAAAGTGAGATTCCATATGACACACATCATGAAGGAGTTCTATCGGGTGTGTCCAAATTAATTTCTAAGCATATGGTACGTTCCATGCAGACTGTGCATCTATCTTGCATCAAGATTAGCACTATCTCCAAACAGATCAAACCGAGCTTCCACTTGACCCTCTTCACCGAAGTACCAACAGGTTCTTCCAAAATGGTTTATTAGACTATGGTGCATTAGGCGCAAACCATGCACATATCTTGAACCAAAACTAACATTGTTTCTAAATAGACCAAAGAGAGATTCCATATGACACACGTCATCGAGGAGTTCCATCTGGTGCATCCAAATTGAGTTCCAAGCATATGGTATGTTCCATGCAAACCGTGCACCTATCTTGCATCAAGATTAGAACTATCTCCAAATAGACCGAACCGAGCTTCCACTTGAGCCTCTTCATCTAGGAGTACAAATAGGTGCGTCAAAAATGGTTTCTTAGACTATGGTGCATTAGGCACAAACTATACACCTATCTTGCACCAAAACTAACATTGTCTCCAAATAGACTGAAGCGAGATTCCATATGACACACGTCATGTAGGAGTTCCATTAGGTGCGTCCAAATTGATTTCTTAACATATGGTACGTTCCATGCAAACTGTGCAACTATCTTGCATGAAGATTAGCACTATATATGAACAAACCAAATCGAGCCTCCACTTGAGCCTCTTCAACAACGAGTACCATCAGATGCGTCTAAAATGGTATCTTAGCCTATGGTGCATTAGGCGTAAACCGTGCACATATCTTCTACCAAAACTAACACTATCTCTAAAAGAACTGAAGCAAGATTCCATATGACACACATCATCAAGGAGTTCCATCTAGTGCATCCAAACTTATTTCTATCAAGATTAGCACTACCTCCAAACATACCAAACTGAGCTTTCACTTCAGCACCTTGACCTAGTTGTACCATCGGGTGCGTCCAAAATGGTTTCTTATCCTATGGTGCATTCGGTGCAAACCATGCACCTATCTTGCACCGAAACTAACACTGTCTCTAAACGAACCGAAGTGAGATTCCATATGACACATGTCTTCTAGGAGTTCCATCTGGTGCGTCCAAATTGATTTTTGAGCATATGGTATGTTCCTTGCAAATCGTGCACCTATCTTGCATCAAGATTAGCACTATCTCTAAACAGACCGAACCGAGCCTCCACTTGAGCCTCTTCACCTAGGAGTACCAAC
>NC_012871.2:32612064-32619702 GCF_000003195.3 Sorghum bicolor
ACATTTCTTGCACCGAAACTAATACTGGTCTCTAAGCACACCAAAGCGAAATTCCGTATGACACACGTCATCAAGGAGTCTCACTTCATCAAGGACGCACCCGATGAACTCCTAGATGACGTGTGTCATATGGAATCTCACTTCGGTCGTTCGTTTCGGTGCAAGATTGGTGCATGGTTTGCGCCTAATGCACCATAGGCTAAGAAACCATTATGGAAGCATCCGATGGTACTCTTAGGTGAAGAGGCTCAAGTGAAAGCTTGCTACGATCTATTTGGAGATAGTGCTAATTTTCATGTAAGATAGGTGCACGGTTTGTATGGAATGTACCATATGCTTGAAAATCAATTTGGACGCACTCGATAGAACTCCTAGATGATGTGTGTCTTGTGATATCTCGCTTTGGTCTATTTGCAGATATTGTTAGTTTCAGTGCAAGGTAGGTGCACGGTTTGTGCCTAATGCACCATACTCTAAGAAGATATTGCAAGGTTTGTGACTAATGCACCATACTCTAAGAAATGATTTTGGACGCACCCGATGGTACTCCTAGGTGAAGGGGCTCAAGTGAAAGCTCAGTTTGGTCTGTTTGGAGATAGTGCTAATCTTGATGCAAGATAGCTACACGGTTTGCATGGAATGTACCATATGCTCAGAAATCAAATTGGATGCACCTGATGGAACTCCTAGATGACGTGTGTCATATGGAATCTCACTTCAGTCCGTTTGGAGACAATATTAGTTTTAGTGCTAGATAGATGCACAGTTTGCGCCTAATGCAGCATAGTCTAAGAAACAATTTTGAATCCACCTATTGGTACTCCTAGGTGAAGAGGCTCAAGCAGAAGCTCGGTTCGGTCTGTTTCGAGACAGTGCTAACCTTAATGCAAGATAGGTAAATAGTTTGCATGGGACAAACCATATGCTTGGAAATCAATTTGGACGTACCCGATGGAACTCCTAGAAGACGTCTGTCATATGGAATCTCGCTTCAGTCTATTTGGAGACAGTGTTAGTTTCGGTGCAATATAGATGCACGGATTGCGCCTAATGCACCATAGGCTAAGCAATCATTTTGGATGCACCTATTGGTACTCCTAGGAGAAGAGGCTCAAGTGGAAGCCCGGTTCGGTCTATTTGGCGATAGTGCTAACCTTGATGCAAGATAGGTGCATGGTTTACATGGAATGTCCCATATGCTTGGAAATAAATTTGGATGCACCCGATGGAACTACTAGATGATGTGTGTCATATGGAATCTCGCTTCAGTCTGTTTGTAGACAATATTAGTTTCAGTGCAAGATTGGTGCACAGTTTGCACCTAATGCACCATAGTCTAATGGAAGCTCGGTTTGGTCTGTTTCAAGACAGTACTAATCTTAATGCAAGATGGGTGCACAGTTTGTATGAAACGTACCATATGCTCAGAAATCAATTTGGACGCACCCGTTGGAACTCCTAGATGACGTGTATCTTATAGAATCTCGTTCAGTCTATTTGGAGAGTGTTAGTTTCAGTGCAAGATAGGTGCACGGTTTGTGCCTAATGCACCATAGGCTAAAAAACCATTTTGGACACACCCGATGGTACTCCTAGGTGAAGAGGCTCAAGTGAAAGCTCGGTTCGGTCTATTTGGAGATAGTGCTAATCTTCTTGCAAGATAGCTGTACAGCAATTTGGACGCACCTAATGGAACTCGTAGATGACGTGTGTCATATGAAATCTTGCTTTGGTTCGTTTGAAGATAGTGTTAGTTTTGGTGCAAGATAGGTGCATAGTTTGCGCCTAATGAACCAAAGTCTAAGAAACCATTTTGGAAAATCTGTTGGTACTCAAAGGTGAAGAAGCTCAAGTGGAAGCTTGGTCTGGTCTGTTTGGAGATAGTGCTAATTTTGATGCAAGATAGGTGCATTGTTTGCACAGAACGTACCATATGCTCGGAAATCAATTTGGACGCACCCGATGGAACTCCTAGATGATGTGTGTCATATGGTATCTCACTTCGGTTTGTTTGGAGACAGTGTTAGTTTCACTGCAACATAGGTGCACAGTTTGCGCTTAATGCACCAAAGTCTAAGAAACCATTTTGGACGCATCTATTGGTACTTCTAGGTGAAGAGGCTAAAGTGGAAGCTCGGTTTAGTCTATTAGGAGATTGTGCTAATCTTGATGCAAGATAGGTGCATAGTTTGCACAGGACATACCATATTCCCGGAAATCAATTTGGACGCACCCGATGAAACTCTTAGATGACGTGTGTCATATGTAGTCTCGCTTCGGTCTGTTTGGAGACAATGTTAGTTTCGGTGTAAGATAGGTGCACAGTTTGTGCCTAATACACCATAGGCTAAGAAACGATTTTGGATGCACCCGATTGTACTCCTAGGTAAAGGGGCTTAAATGAATGCTCGGTTTGGTCTGTTTGGGGATAGTGCTAATCATAAGATAGGTGCACAGTTTGCATGGAATGTACCATATGCTTAGAAATCAGTTTGGATGCACCCGATAGAACTCTTAGATGACGTGTCATATGGAATCTCACTTCGATCCACATGGAGATAGTGTTACTTTCGGTGCAAGATAGGTGCTCGGTGTGCATGAAATAAAACATATGCTTGAA
Organism: Sorghum bicolor; assembly: GCF_000003195.3. Taxonomy (NCBI): domain Eukaryota; kingdom Viridiplantae; phylum Streptophyta; class Magnoliopsida; order Poales; family Poaceae; genus Sorghum; species Sorghum bicolor. The sequence goes on from NC_012871.2 coordinate 32,614,685, forward strand.
AATCAGTTTGGACACACCTAATATAATTCCTAGATGATGTGTGTTATCTGATATCTCACTTTGGTCCATTTGGAGAAAGTGTTAGTTTTGGTGCATGATTGGTGCACGGTTAGTGGCTAATACACCATACTCTAAGAAACCATTTTGGACGCAACCGGTACTCTCCGCTGAAGAGGCTCAAGTGGTAGCTCGGTTCGGTCTATTTGGTGACGGTGCTAATCTTGATGCAAGATAGGTGCACGGTTTGCTAGGAACGTACCATATGCTCAGAAATCAATTTGGACGCACCCGATGGAACTCCTAGATGACATGTGTCATATGGAATCTCGCTTTGGTCCGTTTGGAGATAGTGTTAGTTTCGCTGCAAGATAGGTGCACAGTTTGCTCTTAATGCACCAAAGTCTAAGAAACCATTTTGGACGCACCTATTGGTACTTCTAGGTGAAGAGGCTAAAGTGGAAGCTCGGTTTAGTCTATTTCGAGATTGTGCTAATCTTAATGCAAGATAGGTGCATAGTTTACATGGGACTTACCATATTTCCGGAAATCAATTTAGACGCACCCGATGGAACTCTTAGATGATGTGTGTCATATAAAGTCTCGCTTCGGTCTGTTTGAAGACAGTGTTAGTTTCGGTGCAAGATAGGTGCACAGTTTGTGCCTAATACACCATAGGTTAAGAAATGATTTTGGACGCACCCGATTGTACTCCTAGGTAAAGGGGCTTGAATGAATAGCCGGTTTAGTCTGTTTGGAGATAGTGCTAATCTTGATGTAAGATAGGTGCACAGTTTGCATGGAATGTACCATATGCTTAGAAATCAGTTTGGATGCACCCGATAGAACTCTTAGACGACGTATGTCATATGGAATCTCACTTCGGTCCACATGGAGATAGTGTTACTTTCGGTGCAAGATTGGTGCTCGATGTGCATGAAACAAAACATATGCATGGAAATCAATTTAGACACACCCGATATAACTTCTAGATGATGTGTGTCATCTGATATCTCACTTTTGTCCATTTGGAGAAAGTGTTAGTTTTGGTGCAAGATTGGTTCACGGTTTGTGCCTAATACACCATACTCTAAGAAACCATTTTGGACACAACTGGTACTCTCCACTGAAGAGGCTCAAGTGGAAGCTCGATTCGGTCTATTTGGAGATAGTGCTAATCTTGATGTTAGATAGTTGCATAGTTTGCATGGAACGTACCTTATGCTCATAAATCATTTGGTCGCATCCGATAGAACTTCTGGATGACGTGTGTCAAATGTAATCTTGCTTTGGTCCATTTGGAGAAAGTGTTAATATTGGTGTAAGATAGTGAACTTTTTGCGCCTAATGTACCGCAGGCTAAGAAACTATTTTGGACGCACCCGATGGTACTCCTAGGTGAAGTGGCTCAAGTGAAAGCTCCGTTCAGTCAATTTGGAGATAGTGCTACTCTTGATGCAAAATAGGTGCACAGTTTACATGGAACGTACCATATGCTTGAAAATCAATTTGGACGCACCTGATGGAACTCCTAGATGATGTGTTTCATATAGAATCTCGTTTCGGTCCATTTGGAGACAGTGTTAGTTTTGGTGCAAGATAGGTGCATAGTTTGTGCCTAATGCACCATAGCCTAAGAAACCATTTTGGGCACACCTGTTGGTACTCCTAGATGAAGAGGCTCAAGTGCAAGATGGGTTCGGTCTGCTTGGAGATACTGCTAATCTTGATGCAAGATAGGTGCATGGTTTGCATAGAACGTACCATATGCTCAGAAATCAATTTGGATGGAACTCCTAGATGACGTGTGTCATATGGAATCTCGGTTTGGTCCGTTTGGAGATAGTGTTAGTTTTGGGGCATGATAGGTGCACAGTTTGCGACTAATGCACCATAGTCTAGGAAACCATTTTGGACGCACATGTTGGTCCGAGGTGAAGAGGCTTAAGTGGAAGCTTAATTCGGTCTATTTGGTGATGGTGCTAATATTGATGCAAGACAGGTGCACGGTTTGCATGGAACGTACCATATGCTCAGAAATCAATTTGGACGCACCCGATGGAACTCCTAGAAGACGTGTGTCATATGGAATCTCGCTTTGGTCCGTTTGGAGATAGTGTTAGTTTCGATGCAAGATAGATGCACACTTTGCGTCAAATGCACCATAGTCTAAGAAACCATTTTGGACGCACATGTTGGTCCGAGGTGAAGGGGCTCAAGTGGAAGCTGGGTTCGGTCTATTTGGTGATGGTGCTAATCTTGATGCAAGATAGGTGCACGGTTTGCATGGAACATATCATATGCTTAGAAATCAATTTGGACGCACCCGATGGAACTCCTAGATGACGTGTGTCATATGAAATCTCGCTCTGGTCTTTTTGGAGACAGTGTTAGTTTTGGTGCAAGATAGTTGCATAGTTTGCACCTAATGGCTCTCAAAAAAAGTTTGCGCCTAATTCACCATAGTCTAAGAAACTATTTTGGACGCACCTGTTGGTACTCCTAGGTGAAGAGGCTCAAATGGAAGCTCGGTTTGGTCTGTTTGGAGATAGTGTTAATATTGATGCAAGATAGTTGCACAGTTTGCATGGAATGTGCCATATGCGCAGAAATCAATTTGTACGCACCCAATGGAACTACTAGATGACGTGTGTCATATGGAATCTCGCTTCAATCTGTTTGGAGTCAGTGTTACTTTTGGTGCAAGATAGGTGCACAGTTTGCACCTACTACACCATAGCCTAAGAATCTAATTTGGACGCACCTATATGTACTCCTAGCTGAAGAGGCTCAAGTGGAAGCTCGGTTATGCTCAGAAATCCATTTGGACGCACCTGATGGAACTACTAGATGACGTGTGTCATATGGAATCTCGCTTTGATCCGTTTGGACACAGTGTTAGTTTTAGTGCAAGATAGGTGCACAGTTTGCGTCTAATGCACCATAATCTAAGAAACCATTTTGGACGCACCTCTTGGTACTCCTAGGTGAAGACGTTCAAGTGGAAGCTCGGTCCGGTCTATTTGGAGATAATGCAAATCTTGATGCAAGATAGGTGCACAGTTTGTATGGAACGTGCCATATGCTCAGAAATCAACTTGGACGCACCCGATGGAACTACTAGATGACGTGTGACATATGGAATCTCGCTTCGATCCACTTGGAGTCAGTGTTAGTTTCTGTCCAAGATAGGTGCACACTTTGCGCCTAATGCACCATAGTTTAAACAACCAATTTGGACGCACTTGTTGGTACTCCTAGGTGATGAGGCTCAAGTGGAAGATCGGTTCGATCTGTTTGGAGATAGTGCTAATCTTGATGCAAGATAGGTGCACAGTTTGCATGGAATGTACCATATGCTCGAAAATCAATTTGGATGCACCCGATGGAACTCCAAGATGACGTGTGTGATATGGAATCTCACTTCGGTCCGTTAGGAGAGAGTGTTAGTTTTGGTGCGAGATAGGTGCACATTTTGTGCCTAATGCATCATAGCCTAAGAAACCATTTTGGATGCAACTGTTGGTACTCCTAGGTGAAGAGGTTCAACTAGAAGCTTGGGTTCGGCCTGTTTGGAGATAATGCTAATCTTGATGCAAAATAGGTGCATGAAACTCCTAGATGTCATACCATATGCTTGGAAACCATTTTGGACACACTTGTTGGTACTCCTAGGTGAAGGGGCTCAAGTGGATGCTCGGTACGGTCTCTTTGGAGATAGTGCTAATCTTGATGCAAGATAGGAGCACGGTTTGCATGGAACATACCATATGCTTGGAAATCAATTTGGATGCACCCGATGGAACTCCTTGATGACGTGTGTCATATGGAATCTCACTTTGGTCTGTTTAGAAATAATGTTAGTTTTAGTGCAAGATATGTGCATGGTTTGCGCCTAATGCACCATAGTCTAAGAAACCATTTTGGAAGCACATGTTGGCACTTCGGTGAAGAGGCTCAATTGGAAGCTTAGTTTGATCTGTTTGGAGATATTGCTAATCTTGATGCAAGATAGGTGCACGGTTTGCATGGAACATACCATATGCTTGGAAATCAATTTGGATGCACCCGATGGAACTCCTTGATGACGTGTGTCATATGGAATCTCACTTTGGTCTGTTTAGAAATAGTGTTAGTTTTGGTGCAAGATATGTGCATGGTTTACACCTAATGCACCATAGTCTAAGAAACCATTTTGGAAGCACCTATTGGTACTTTGGTGAAGAGGCTCAAGTGAAAGCTCGGTTTGATCTATTTGGAGATGTTGCTAATCTTGATGCAAGATAGGTGTATGATTTGCAAGGAACATACCATATGCTTAGAAATCAATTTGGACGCACCCAATGGAACTCCTAGATGACGTGTGTCATATGGAATCTTGCTTCGGTCCGTTTATAGACATTGTAAGTTTTAGTGCAAGATAGGTGCACAGTTTGCGCCTAATGCACCATAGTCCAAGAAACCATATTGGACGCACTATTTGGTACTCTTGGGTGAAGAGGCTCAAGTGGAAGCTTGGTTCGGTCATTTTGGAGATAGTGTTAATCCATATGCCAGGTAGGTGCATGGTTTGCATGGAACATACCATATGCTTGGAAATCAATTTGGATGCACCCGATGGAACTCCTTGATGATGTGTGTCATACGGAATCTCGCTTCGGTCAATTTGGAGACATTGTTAGTTTCGGTGCAAGATAGGTGCATAGTTTGCACCTAATGCACCATAGTCTAAGAAACCATTTTGGACGCACTTGTTGGTACTCCTAGGTGAAGAGTCTCAAGTGGATGCTCGGTTCAGTCTGTTTGGAGATAGTGCTAGTCTTGATGCAAAATAAGTGCACGATTTGCATGGATGTTCCATATGCTTTGAAATACCAATTTGGACACACCTGATGGAACTCCTAGATGATGTGTGTCATATGGAATCCCACTTTCGGGTCTTTTGGAAAAAGCGGTTAATTTTGGTGCAAAAAAAGTCCAAGGTTTGCGCCTAAAACCCCCAAGCCTAAAAAACCTTTTTG